>NW_010405315.1:33941-55176 GCF_000710305.1 Buceros rhinoceros silvestris | reverse complement strand
TTATTTCTGCATTTCCTTTTTAAAGCAGCTGCTCGTTCCCTTCGCACTTCACTGATCCAATGCCCAAGAGCATATGATAAAAGTGGAACAGCTCTCAGCATCCTGGAACACAACTCTCCTATCAGAAGCAGGTAACATACATATTCTTTTTTTTGGTTCTTTATTATGGATACAGTGGACCTGAAAAGTTTTCTGACTTAGTAAAATATTTCTCCATTTTATTTCTATGTAGGGAATGACACACCTTGCTGGAGCCAAAGGGAAATTTCCTCTTTTCTTCAAGAGGGCCAGGACTGTGTGACAGAAATACTAATTCCGGATAAAAATTTCAAGACCATGCAAGCAGAGACCACCAGCCCAGATGCTGGAAGACTCTACTAGACACTGTAGGGCCTAATGCACATTTTTGCAACTGCTGCAGTCCTAGATCCTGAGTGGTACTTAAGTAATGTGAGCAGCCAACATTTCCTAAACTCTGCTGAAAACAAATAGAGCCAAAGCTTCAATGTAAGTTAACTGTTGATGAATGAAAGGCCTACACCCCACTTAGTCCGAGATTCAACCAGTCAAAACTCAGATGTCTAAAAACAAGGCATCGAGTGGAAGTTGCCTGTGTTTGCATGGTGGCAGCTGATGGAGGCTGGCACTGCTCTACAAAGTGATTTATTTCACTTGACTTAGGTTGCCTCTTGTCCCTTCTTCTGCATCAACTAAGGATTAAGGCAACCAGATTGAATAGGAACTTCACTGTTCACAGAATCACTTTGGTTGGAAGGGACCTTTAAGATCATTGAGTCCAATCATTCATGCTGCACTGCCAGGTCACCACTAAACCATGTCCCTCAGCACCACGTCTACATGTCTATTAAACACCTCCAGGGATGGGGACTCCACCACCTCTCTGGCAGCCTGTTCCAATGCTTTAACACCATCTCTATAAATAAATTTTTCCTAATATCCAACCTAAATCTCCCACAACTTGAGGCTATTTCCTGCCTGGTTAGATAAAACCAGGCAAGGTTTTTTTAGAACCTTGTTACCCGCTTGGTTAGATAAAAGGTATTCCTGGTCTATCACCTTTGAAAAGTTTTCTCCTTTTCCATCTTAGAATGTCATGGATACCTCAGAAATGGCAGCATTATATCAGGAGACAGTGACTTCTAGACTCATGCTGAAATCAGGGCAGATTTAGGTTCTGGCATATATTTGTATTTTGTGTTTGGTTTTGTTTGCTTTTTAGTAGTAGTGGCTTAACTTACACCTGAGAAACACTGCATGAAAAGAAGGTAAAATTTCAACACCCTTGCTGCTTCAGTTTAGAGTTGTGAGAGCTCCCACTATGCACATTAATTGTTTTTCCATAGTAAAACACTTTTTGCTGAAGGATAATTGATACGAGGCTTAAAATTCCAGCAATGAAATATAAAAAAGGTTAATAACTTCTCTAAGTTTTTGTACAGGCCCCCGATTCCATTCTCTAGAGTCCCATCATGTTCTTCAGGGGTGGGCTCTTCTTGGCTACCTCATTGGCCAAGCTCACCCACACATCTCATGTTCCTAGGCATCCGATCTCTTAGGTCTGTTCAACAACCAGTTCCTCCCCTGCAAACATGCAATATGAACATGGTATCCTCTTCCTTCTGGTGTTAGATCACAGGCAGACGCAATTGACTGGCCTCTGAACTGATAGAGAAGAGTCATCAGGCATGCAGTCGGCACAGACAGAGATGATTAACCATTGTGCAAGTGCGAGTCTGTTTACACAGACAAGACTGACCGTATCAGTCAAAGGCTGAAAAAATGCAAAGGCTAAAATGACCTCTTACCACCATCACCAGCTGAAAATGTGCTGAATGTCCATGAATGCAGGACTTTGGTTGTTATTATCAATTTCTCTCCTGATTAGCCTATTCCTCAAAACCACTGAAAAAAATGAAGTCCCTTCTACCCACACCAAGCTCTATCCTGTTCACAGATTAAATGAGCTGGGCTGAGGGAACCCTGGGAACACCTCAACCTTCATCCTGCTGATCCCCTGCCCTTGCTGGCTGAGGGAGAAGCTAGTACAGTGCATACAAGGTGCTCGAATTCTCACAGCTTCTCTCATCCTCTGCCACATGGGCTGCACTGCATTTCCCTCGACTATTCATGAGAATACAGCCGCTTGCTAGCCTAGAAAATGTTATCAGACACAGAGCTTGATTATGTTCCTCCTTATACAACCAGACTAAGCCCCAAAATTCCTTGCTCCTGCAAGCAGACACCTCCCATACTAGTTGGGTGGTGTTAGGAATGACTGCTGGACATTGGTAATTCCTTAGATGTCCTTGGCCCACTCTGTCTTTACAATGTTTATGGTCTTTTCTCCTAATCAGAAGAGCTAAGGAGAGTTCAGTGGAATAAGGTAGCAAACCTGCTATTGGGGGAGAAGACAGATCATGTTAAATAATACCAGTTTTAGCCATGTTACAACATAATAGGTTCTATACGGATATTTTCCAATGTCATCCCAATCCAGGAGTAACTGAATGAGATCTTTCTTCCTGCAGTAACCTACAGAGGATCACAGCAGTACGAATGGGCCAACAAAGCTCCCAGTGGTGGGAGCGTTCCCAGGACACCTGCTGCCTGCCAAGATGTGTTGTAGAGGGTTTCAGGTTGGGGATGACTGGTGTATTCTGGTGCAAATTCCGTCTACAGTTATGAGGAGTTTCTGAGCTACATGGTAGGCCAAATGACATGTTCAGCCTTAACTTTGGCCTTAGCTGCAACACGTTCTCTCCAGTTCCTAGAGTGGAGTGTCCTGAGGCTGGGAAGGCACAAAGGTGATTTAAAGCCACTATCCTGCAACAATTCCCAGGGTTTGGAGTCATGTGCTGTATCATCTGGAGGCACAACACATAACCTCACCCTGTCAGCCCAGACCTAGACAGAGGTCCCTGAATGCATAGCTGTCTCTCTGCATGCAATCTGTTCAAAGCTGTGGGAGCAGGGGGAGATGTACTGCCACAAAGAGCTCGGCATACCTGACCCATGTTTTCCTCTGAAGGATGGACCTGGTCTTCAATAAAAACAATCAAGAAGTGGTGGAAGCAGTACATATTAACCCGTAAAGCCTCTCATCTTGTAATCCTTTAGGGGTGGCTTTGGTAGAGCTGCAACGTTGGTGTGTTCTGTTGGGATTAGAGCTGCTTAGCTTGACGAAGCAAACCAGAGAAGGTGTGGAGGCACTGCAGTTATTTACAGATATAGAAAACCTGTATGCTAGTGGCTGTTCAAGAGGTCAGACAAATTTACTAAGGTGCCAGAAGGACAGATAAGAAGACATAGAGTAAGGAAATTAACAAAACAGCATGGCTGTCAGAAGAAATTTGCTAATATTACTCAGAAGAATAATCTTCCTGCTTCAAATACGTAAGACTAGACACTAAAAAATATACAGTAGAAAAAGAAAACTGGACTCATCTTCCAAGGGTGGAGCGCGAGAGATCTCAGGAATGCTTTGCTGTTTATCATCTCCCAGTTTCTCTGAAACACGGGCTCTTCTGGGGTCACTCATTCAAATTTATGCAAAGTTGAATTAAATAACATTTGTCTACTACTGTGTATTTCATCATTAATTCCCTTCAGAATAAAATTAAAAGATATTTCTGGAAACCTGTAAGTGTCTTGTTAAGTGAACAAAACCAAGTGGGACTTCCTGCCTGGTTGTCTTTGTTTTGAAATTATCCAAAGGCTCTTTCTTGACAGAGATTCCCAAGATTATTATTATCATTGTTGTTTCCTGTAATAAAAAAATTCCACAAAAGTTAGTTTGAATGAATGCTGAATCTGTGCTTCTCCAGCCAGGGAGCCTTTCTCCAAGATCACTGGAGGCTGTTTACCACTGTTTTATGTTAGCCTGTCACTGTTAGATTGACTGAATGCCCAACTGTGTCCGCCTGCCAAAGATCAATGGCTTCCTCCAGAAAGAAGTAGCCTGGGGGGAAGAGGAATGCCTGGGCCAAACAGCTTCCTGGTCTCCCATGCAGTTTATGGGTCTGACACTCTTCTTGCTTATCTTAGGGCAACACCAGGGTTCATCCCCATCCAGAGTAGAGATATGCAAGATAGCGAGGCTATCAGTGCAGAGTCGTTGGTAGCTTAAAAAAACCCCATAGATCTGGTTTTTTTAGATTTTCTCAATAATCTAAAGAACATAAGGTAAAATAAGACAAGGAAGACAACAGTCTGGCAGATTTCCTTATGCAGGAAGTGATAGGTGAATTTTGCAAAATTTAGGCATCATCTGGTCTGAATCAATAACTGAAACATATTCAAATTTGCTTTTGTACCAACCTACATGAGAGAGAGATACTGACAACCTGTAGAGTCCCAATAGAAGTGCTAGGACAGTTAGGAGTCTAGAGCACATGAAACAGGAGGAGAGGCTGAAGGAATTGGCTTCTTCTAACCCAGGGAAGAGAATGTTTGAAAGGGGAGGAGCTAATTACATCGTCTACTTCCTGAAGAGCCTTGTAGTGGTGAAGATGGCACCAAACTCTTCAGAGGTGCACAGGGAAGGAACAAGACACAATGGAAACAGGTTTCAATACGGACAATTCCAGCTGGATGTATGGGAAAACACCCATCACTGGGAGAGCACTTAAGTATTGGAACAAGCAGAGAAGAGGTGACATGGAATATCCATCCCAGGAGATTTTCAGAAATTCCTTGGATGAGACCCTGAAAAACTAGATCTAATAATGAAGGTGACCTAGATATAATGACTTGGCTGTGATTGATTCTATGATTGCTTCTATACTGCTTGAACCTATTGTCCTGACTCAGGCAGAAAATGCCATCAAGAGCCATTGAGTTTTGCTAGCACAGCTTCTGGCTCTATCTGGAAGAGCAGGGTTTGATTTGGGTTCTAGAAGCTGGCAAGATTTATGTATGTATTAATTTGCCCATAGCTGTGTTCAACATGTGATACGAGGTCAAGTATGTTTATTGTAGCATTTTATTCTTCACTAAGTTCAGAACACCTGAAACAGCAGCAAATTATGATCTAAGCTCTTTGGCAAAAACCCTGTAGGGGCTCAGAAAACTTTCAAATCCACTTCAGGTTTTAGATTAAGGTTCAGACTGGATATTGTTAGGACTCAATTTAAATAGAGTAGCGGCCTATTGCTTGGCCTCTTCTCCCATACTGGCTTAAACCCAACGTTCTTCCATTGAATCCAAAGAGTTTTTTGCTGTTTGTTGAGGATAAGCGGGAGAAGCAGTTACAGACCTCTGTAAGAACAATGAATAGTTCTGGCTCCTTCTCTGTGCTGCTCTACTCTACTGACTCATCTGTGAGCAAACAGCCTTATCACTCCCAATGTGGACAGCTGTATTACCCTTTTCTTCCTCTAGAAAAAGAAGGCAGGAGATGTAAAGGAAGAAACAGTGAGAGAGTGGCTCACTTTGGTACCCATTCCTAGCTCAAAGCCTGTCTTATATATCCATCTGTGGTTACTTATGAAGGCGCAGAAAGAAGAAAAAAGACTAAGAAATGCTAGTCTTCCATGACAATAGGGTAGATTGTTCCTATCACTCCCCCGCCACCTCACCCCAACCTCTTCTCTTATGCCCCTTGACTACTTCACTGCTTTATTCAGGGAAATCCTTTTCACTCTCACTGGTGAGCCTAATATATGCAACATGAAGGGAAACTAACTCACATATAAGACTAGATACAATCCAGGACAGAAAGGAGCAATTGCCTCTAACACAGCAGTAAACTGGATCCATTGCTTTTAACTAAAACCAACTACCAAATCATATTTTCATAAATCAGGTGCCAGTTTCAATATCTTAGAGATATCAGTGAGGAAAACTGGTTTCTCGCCTCCAAGAACTGACTTATTATAGCCGGAGATAGGATCACTCTGTCTCTTCTCAATTGTGCCAGGAAGTAGGAAAAGGTTAGAGTGACCTTTCTGAGTGATAGCTGTGCTTCCTACCATGAAAGTGATTTCTGCTTGTACAGAGCACTGCTCTTGTGCTGCTGGAGCCTTCAGCATGAAAAACGAGATGACAAGAGAAGCAGGAGGACGTATAATTTGCTGGTTAAAATTGCTGAAATTAGTTTGGGCCATTATTTCCAAATACTGTGTTTGCACACGACCTCTGCAGAGCTGCATCTTTGAATGGCACTGCCAGATGACAAGACAGGCTTTTAGACAGCACAGCTCAGAACCACTTGGACTGACTTCAATGGAGCAATACTGGATGACACCAGATGAGGATGCGGCCTCACAATATTTGACATCTGCCCCTCTATGAACGAAAAGGATTTCTTGGCAGATATCCTACCTTTAATATTTAAAAAATGAAAATAGGCTTTATTGCTTTTTTAATTCGGACGAAGGAGGGAGTATGTTTTCTTTGGATCTTACTTCAAAGCAGATGATCAGTGTTGCTGAAAATAAAGAGCCTTGTTTAGGCCTCCTCTGATCTTACCCGCTAAGCAAAATAAACTCAGAGGGAATCATCCCCCTTCACTTGTGCTTTCAATGCAGGTCATTTCCCTTGCAGGTTTATTTGAAAATTAAGAAATGCCAGGCTTCAGTTTGCAGTGAGAAGTTGCCTATTCTTAGGAGATAAAGGTATGAGCACCTCTCTCCAACCAATGCTTTACCTCCATACATAAAAACAATAGTCAAGAGCCATTGTCTTTGAGCTGTTTCCTTCTGCACCTTCATATGTTACAAGAAACCACCCTGAAAGACCACTAGCTAAATACAAGACATCATATATGAAAGCTGTCATGTAACTTCTACCCCTCCTTTAACCCAGTGTCTGAAAAAGAAGAAATTAATTGATGGGGAACTAAGATGATTTCCTTTTTCTGGCTTTCCTGTCTGTGTCACCTTCATTTAAGGCAAGTAGATTGAAGATGGGAAATAATGTTGCACTGTAACACTGATAGGGAGCTTTCCAATTCATTCTTCCTCAGTTGTTTTCTTTAACTAGACATACAGCATTCAAGCTGAGAGGACCATTTCCTGCCCTTTTCCTTCCCCTGAATAGGAAAACTGCATCTTCCAGGGTACATTGTGCCTCCTCCAAATTAAACTCAGGACCAAGTGACTGACAGTGTCCCAAAAGTACTACACAATCTAGACACTGAACAAGAATAACGGAAGAACAGCTGATGATCAGGATGTTTGCCGTACTTCTGAAGAGCCATTTATCTGCTTGCTGGGCAGAATTGATTCCCTGTAGTGTATGCTTTCTTCTTCTCAGTGAAGGGCAACATGCTTTGATAGTCACCTGGATTCACCGAATAAGGACGTGGAACTTAAGGATACATTCTAGCCTGATAGTCTACCACAAGATTGGAATACTGGCTCCTGGATACAGCCAGAAATAATCAGAAAGCATATGCATATTAACAGTTTCAATAGCGACGAAAAAGTTGAGAACACCTCTGGCATCTCCTGTTGCAATGCAGCTGAGCTATCAGTATAAGTTTCTGTGTCAATATGTGCTTCACTTTAGCAGACCTGGGACCAAGGGTATCAGAGTGCTAATTAACATCTCAGTCCAGTGCGTGACATGTTGTTATTTAGCATGTACACACAGCATCTGGGAGTGCATCACAGCCATTTTAAAAAAGTGCATAAGAAACATTTTCTAAATAGTAAAATTTCAAAACCAGAAAATATTTGGCTGGAAACCATAACAGCTCTGTCATGGAGGCCCTGTGGGATCTCCTGGGAGCTATATTCCATGTGCTTCATGCTTCCATTGTCCCCTGGCCATGACTCAAGGTTGGGCTACAACTCCTGTGATGCATGATCTTCCCTCCTTCTGTTCTCTTCTCAGGCCTTGATGGTGAAACAACAAGCAATAGACGACATATCTTGAGTTCAGTAAAGCTTATGACACTACCCCGGTGACATTTAAACAGCAAGGGAAACACAGTCAAAAATGAAGCTTCTCAAGACTCAATGCCAGAATAATAATAAAAAAATAAAATTCAGAGAACAGTTATTAATTGCTTAGACTCACCCTATGAAGATATATTGAGAGGGATTATTCAAGGGTCTGTTCTGACTCTGGCACTACACTACACATGATTTCTGTTAACGATTTTGGCAATAGAACAGGGATTACCCTTTTAAGGCCTGAATATGATACCAAAGCAGTGAGGTGGAGCACAGGGAATAAATACTGGATATTGGATTTAAGTTAAAAAAACAAAACACCAAAATTTGACCAACTGAAACAATCATTAGAAAAAAAAATTGGTGATTGGCTGGTTGCAAAACTGTATTGATAAAGTCCAAATATAATGTTCAGGCAGAAATGATCAACTGCACAAAAATCAAGAGATGGTGAATGATAAGAAAACAACAGGTCTGCAGAAAGTGTTCTGGAGATTGCAGTGGATAAAGTTCTGAAAGTCAGCCAACACTCTCACCCTGCTGTGAGATAAGCCAGCTTGAAACAAACAGAAGCACCCTATGAAAGTCTGCGAGTCTCACAGCCTGTTCAGCAATGGCAATACGGAATACGGACTGTAGTTTCAAGCACTGACCTAAAGATGCAAATCACTTTTGGGAGATTTCTCTGAAAACAGTGATAATGAATCAGAGGACTAAAAAACTAAAAAAAAAACAAAACCAAAAAACAAACCAGTGAAACAAACCTCAGCCCTTATATGAGGAAAAAGGATTTTAAAACTAGTCTTTAACCTTTGGAAGAAAAGCCTGAGGGCCACAAATCTTCAAAATAAGAAAAGGAAAACAAGAAGGGAAAGATTTCCAATAGCCATAATTTTAAAATTACTGGAATTTATGGCCTGGGGAAATTTGAAGCTGTCATTGTTGCAGATTTTTAGAAACACGTAAATAGAGAAATACATGTAAGGAAAAGGGAGTGTACAATTAATCTTGCCTTAGAGTAGTGGGCCAGGCTAGATGACAATATCTTCTCCTGTTATATCTACAAACTTCAGTTTCTATGTATGCTAAGCACGGCACCTAGACCAGGGCTGCACAGGGATATGAAGCAAATAAATCCCAAGAGTCATTACGAGATCATTTCAGATTGGACTTCCTTCTTTAAGCTAGGATGGTTTGGCTAAAAATACTTCAGTTTTCAGGCATTCTAGGTTTTAACAAATATAATTGAAGATTTCTGCAGGAAGCAGACAATTCCTTCCCTTCCTTCTTTAAGCTAGGATGGTTTCGCTAAAAATACTTCAGTTTTCAGGCATTCTAGGTTTTAACAAATATAATTGAAGATTTCTACAGGAAGCAGACAATTCCTTCCCTGTACTCACCCCCACCTCCCATCCCCCACCCCACCCCCCTGAAAATTTTCCTTCTAAAGTCTGAAATTCTACATGTAAAAGTATTTTCGAGGCAAGCTTTCAGCCATCTCCTTGTATTGGGTACAGCATACTGGAAATGTGATGTGGATTGCCAACTCTATAGCCCTCATGGTTTAGATAGAAAGCGGAGCAAGGGAAAGATGATTCCTTTCATACTGGAGAGCATGCATATTTGTGAAAGATGGCTGCTCATTTAACAGCAGTACCAGAGGTCCAGACCTTGGGAGCAATCTAGGATGGAATTGGGCAATACAGCAAGGAAAAACAAGTGTGCAAGATTTTGACTTCAGCATCCTCTTTCCTCTCCTGAGCACAAGGTTGGGACCAGGACTCACTCCCTCCAAGAACTCCCTGAGGGCCAGGGCAGTTAAATGCACAGTTTCTTTAGGTTTCTCAGGGAACCTCACTTTGACCTGGCCTAGCAAATAAAATCACATCTACAGTGTTTTCCGGCACCTCTGTGGTCCTTTCACTATTACCCCGTTGTTCTCCTGTCAAACAGGCTTAGCTCAGTGTCTCTGTTAGCACTTCGCAGTGAGTCATCACAAAACTTTACTGTTTTAGGTATCTTTTTTGTCTAGGCCATTCTACAAAGATCCTCAGAATTCGGAGTCTAATACTCAAGTGACAGAGTTGTAGCCCCTTCTGCATCTCAGTGTAAATGTTGACCACACCTCCCTCTGCCCTTTGGATCTTCCTTCTCTCACTGTGTTCCACCCTGACAACTCATGTCCCAACTCCCTGTCCCTTTCCAGATGGCATTCAGGAGTGAGTGCAATGCAAGGACCCCTGTAGCCCACAGACAAATTTCCAAATGGTGTTAACCTTAATTTGGAGGAGGAGGGGCAAGAAGGAAAAAAGGAGCTTTGGTTTGACTCTCTCCTCCTTTCCTTTCCCCTCACTACACTGGCACTCCAAATCCCACTGGCTCTGTAGTCAGAGATGACAGCTAAGAACAGTCCCATCTCATGGGCCAGGAACATGGCTGTGACTCTGCAGGACAGAGGTGGACACACCGGCTCCCTATCCCAAAAGGGAAAGGTGCCAACCACGAAAACTCTCAAACACTGGAGGTTCAATGCTGCAGCAGCTTTCCCACAAAACCTTGGCAGGCAGTGTCATAGTAAAAACCCAAAATGTAAGGGGACAAAACCTCAGAGGTGTTTAGGTTCTTCAAATGTGCTGATTTTAATGGGCAGCAAGTACTCAAGAGCCAAATCCATAAATATATTCAAGGCATCTAACTTAGTGAAACCTCTTGTGACACAGTGAGGAGTTAAGCCTGAGATCTTCTGTCTGCAAGAGAGAATTGGCTAAGGTAGCTGCAGGGTAGGTGACCCATTTATGCCTTCACTTAGCCTCCCAAGGAATAAACAAACCAAAGCCTCCCATTCCATTTAATTTTCCATAAAGTCTCCTCTTTCTCTGCCATCTTCCCAAGACACACATACACATTCTCCTCAAGAATAACCCTCCTTTGCACAAGATTGACCCCACCATGCACATTGTCAGATCTCCTAAGGTGATAATGAACCTGACTTACATCTGGGGTGGGATGAAGATACAGGCATTTGTTGCTTAAACAATTACACAAGATACTCTAATTACTTGTGGAGCCCACAGGGGTGAATAGCAACTCCCAGCCTAGTGCAAAACAGCAGCCCCTTGATTCAGAGATCAAATTAGCGATTGGGTGTAGAGCAGAAGGGAAATGGGCTGGCGGGGGGAGGGAGGACAACATGCTGGTGGGAAAGGAGCCCTTGCTTTTCCTGTCTGATCCTAGCACCCTGGCCTTGACTGTGCCCAGGAAGTTTCTCTTTACCCCCTCCAGGCTTGAAGAGGTTTTTATTTTTAGGAAGATTGTTGCCACATGCAACTGTCTTAAGCAAAGGCAGAAAAACCCCAACCCCAAAAATGTATGAGGTTTATAAGCAGTGCAAATCCAGGGTTATTCTTTCACTAATGGCATTTGTCTGGTGTTACTGCGATGCAATCTTGGGTGACTGGTTACAGGGAACACAATGGAATTTGGAGCCTAATTAACAAAAGAAATCCCTCCACCTGCCTCTAACCAGCACACGTGTTTCCAATTGGGCTCACAGCCACAAATGGCTAGAATTGTGCTAAACGACTCTATTTGAGAGCACGTGGCAGAAAAATAGTCTCCTGAGTCATGAACCAGACCCAGATACTTAAGGGACCACAAGAATCCAAACAAGACCATGTTAAGGGATGTGTGTGAGGGGGAATGGGAAGGATAATTTTCCTAAGAGAAGACCTTTACTCAGCAGCCCTGTGAGCTATAAAGGGCAGTCCTTACCAGGCTTGTGGTAAGATGTGCCGATTACCACCTCAGCATGAAGGAGTCAGGGCAACAGACTTCACCACCACACCTTATCTCTTCACCATCTGCACTCCCATACAACTTATTACATGAAACCTCTGCACTCCAAAGTGGTGTAGCTGTCTTCTTGTCTCTGCACATAGCTAGACATTTCAAAGAAAAAACCTACAGCAAGTGTCCAGTAAACTAAAACCAGGATTAAGTCAGTAATGTTTTGCTCCTCAGAAGGAAAAGGTGTCTCTCACTTTTGCAAAAGATAAAAACCTGCTAACCATCTGCTGTTATCCTATGGTTGTGATATGCTCGATAGCACTGTATATTGACTGCCCCAAGTCTAGCTCTTTAGACAGACTTGGTGGCAGATTGTCACAGGCTTGCTGATACCTACTGTAATCCTGAATCAAAGGATTCACAGGAATCACTGCTAGGCTGAAGTTGTTTCACTTCTGTAGCTGAAATACAAATGTAAGTAGCTAATTACAAGCTCTTTTCATCCTAAACAAGAACCTCTAGGCTCTCTCTGACAGTTACTAGCAAGCTACTGCTTGCATTTTTACTTATTTAGGAATGGCAGCTTCCCTTGAGACCTACATATAAAACACAAGGAAAATTCAGGTAAAAGTTTTGGGTCTTGCTGTGCAAAAAGTGCTATCCAGCTAGACCATCTGCACTCAGTCCCTGCCTTGAAGTGCCCCCGTGGATCTGCTGTCTCCTGGAGATCAGAGAATCAGCGATATCTAAGAGAAATAGTGATGCCCAAGTGACACTCCCCCAGCTTGGGGCACATGGATCAAATCAGGCTTGCTTCCAATGGAAATGCCTTAGGTTGAGCCTTCCAGAATTTTCCAGGAAATTACAGATGAACTGGAAACTTAGTAGCCAGCCCTGGATCTCTGTTTTTTACTGGTAACACTGGTGATTGTGAGCCACAGCCTCAACCTCAGTATTCAGGGACATTCCAAATACTGGAGCAGCCACTGCTGTTACAGACACAACAGGGCCAGCTCTGGAGCTTGCTCACAGCCTGCACAGACAGGGAGAAGGGTGGTGGAGCTACCCTGCACGGGAGCAGCACACGCTTTCAAAACCCCCTATACAGCAGGTATTCAGCCCAAGAAGAAACTGCGTAGCTCTGGTATGGGATATGTATGCTGTATGCATATGTGCATGGTATTGAGTGGCACAGGCCTTTACATTACCCACTATCAGCCAGAGTTAATCGTACAAGAGCTCAGCGCTGCTAAGTGTTATCTCAGAGCCTGGTGGGCTGTTCCCACACACCCGTTGCCCAGGACAGCTGTTTGATGTCAGTGCCCTTCAGGTGGCTGTTGAGGACCTCTCTGGTTTGCAAGGCTCAGCATTACTGTTCTGCAAAAAGAAAAGCAATAAGCATCTGGGATTAAAGAGAAGAAAAGCAGGGTTAAGGGTCTTTGCTGCATAGGCCTCCTCAGCTGAACACCACTGGTGCAATCAAAGCCAGCCCTGCTAAGGACCTTCTCTTCCCAACAGCGCAGCGCGGGAAGGTAATGCCAGCCCCATGCTGAAGCTGCATATTAGAGAGGACAGCGGTGCATTGTGGCATTGGGAATAGTCCTGCCCCAATCGTTTCATGATCCCTTGAAATATTATCACTGGAAATTTCTAGCTCTAATTTATATTAAAAATTTAAAATATACTTTGTTAGCTTTAATGTTGCTATAAGTCTACTGGATTTAAACTTTGTGATACGTATTTTACACAAAAGCTATAGCCAAAAATCAATATAAAAGAAGCTGCAGCTTCTGATACCCAGTCACATATCTCTGGAAAGCTGGAATTAGATTACTGTAGAGATATACACTCTACTCTGCCTTGATCCCTGTGAATGAATTCGTGCTGAAGCAGCCAACTCACTGAACAAATCTAGTCCAAAGCCAAGTAGAGGGGAGCTGGGCGGTGGAGAAGGGGTGGGTTTGCCTGTCCAAGTGCTTGAAAGTGACACTAGCAATGTGATCTGCCAATTCTGCTGGGGGCAAGTTTGGGATGCAGCCCAGCTTCTCAATAACCTCATGCTGTGCCAAGGAATCTCATGCATGCTGCGCTGCAAATCAACCATTGTGGGTCCTGCCAGCTGTTCAGTCCTTGCCCTTACCCCAGCTGGCAACAGGACTGCGGAGACTGCACCTACCAAACCTACTTCTTTCTAAAAGGGGTTAGCAACCCCAGCTTTTTCCCTGCAAAAGCTTTCTGTGTCTTTTCCTGCTGTAAAAGGGAAATGTGCTGCATAGCAATGAGAAAGCAGGGGTGTTAGTGATGCATCTATTTTTAAAGTGCTGAACATGCTGGCCAGTGTGCTGGTTATTAGCACCTGTTTGGAAATCTAGGAGAGTGGAGTTGTTCTCTTCCACAGAGGGAAAAAGAGCCATCAGACAGGAAAAACAGGGCTGTTCTGAAATTTTCCTGGGAGAAGTAAGGTGTCTTGGAATCATCAGTATTTCTCCTTACAAAGACAAAAGCAAATCACAAGCAAGTTGTTTATGCCCTCAAATCCCTTCTTCCTACTTGCTGCTGTTGATCATCATTCATTCAACCCTACAGTTGATACCACCTGCCCTTCAATACAGAGCGCTGCTGCCAGGACTGCCTACGACCACAGGCAGATGGGATGACAGCAAGCCAGGGCAAAGAGCTGACAGTACAGGATTAGCTAGGCATGTGAATTTGTGTATGCAGGCCTGGAGCAGTTCTAGGTCCCCATACTTGTCTTTGAGATTTTTGACTCAAGATGCAAATGGGAATATACCTCCCTACCAGCAGAAGGAAGCTGGCTTGAAAATGAAGCTTTCCTGGGAAGAAGAGAGTGATGACAGAAATCTCTCAGAAGACTGAGACAAGAAGTCTAGGATTTAGAAAAAAGTGTTTGGATGAAAGTGGACTTGGAATAGGACACTTGGGAAAAGAATAAGGTGTAGAAAGATGAAGGAAAGAACAAGCATGAAGAGAAAGACAAGAACAAGGAGGGAGGATAGAGAGAAAGGACACAGGGAATGTGCAAGGAGGAATTCAGTATGGGGAGATACATCAGCATTCACCAGGGAGGCAGGTAGTAGATGTGGAGGAGCACACGCGGAGTACAGCAGACCTGCTGGTAATATGATAATGCTTCCATGCCCAAATGCAGAAGCCTCTCTAAAAAAAACACCCACCAAACCCACACATACACACACCTGGGTTAAATTATTCACCATCAGAAACATACCTGTGGATGAGCCAAAAATAAAGGAGGAAGCTTTGATAGATTAGTTTTAATGTCATAATTACTACCTGTTCTTAAGTGAAAAGCCTAGGGTTTCCTGGCCAAGCATATAGCACCAGCTCTGTGGGCACAGAATGGACTTTTTCGGAATTTATCAGTCTATTCAGTTACTAGTTTCTGAACTGAAATTCACTTGTTAAAAAACCAACCCCAAAACAAAAGACAAACCCCAAATCCCCAAGACTCTAAAGAAATGCCAATGCATTTTGTTTTAAAAGGTGACCGACTATTTGTATAATTTTCCTTGTTTCAAATTAGGTCAAGAAAAAAAAAGGCATTTCAAACCTCCATGCTATTAGCATTAATTTAAATCTTCTATGCAGCCTGTGGTGTGCATGGGGAAAGATCATAAATAAAATAGTTTATCTTACTATTTTGAAAGCTGCAGAGATGGAACTGTTAGCCAAGTATTCAACCTAAACAGGCCTGACTTCTGCTTCACATACAAATCATGTAAAGCACAAGTCCATGTCTGGCTGGAAGGAGAAAGAAATGACACTTGGGAATGGAAAAGTAAATGGCTTTGAAAATTTTAGACTGGGATTTTCAAAGTTACTGTGTGGATTCAGATGCACCATCCCATTAATTTTAACAACTATCTAAATTCCCTTGTAGGCTTTGAATAACCCTAAAGTTAAATTCTTGTTATTTTGGGGTATTTCCCTTGCTTGACCCAGGTTTGTCCCTTCACAGTGAAAAGAAAGAGGTGAAAAGAGCATCCTGCGCTTTCTGCTTAGAAAGAGCTCTGCAGAGACTTCACTGCCTAAGTTTGCAGTGGTCATTGTCACCACTGCCTTCTCTCCCAAACACTCATCTCAAGCCCCCTGAATGCTATTTGTTTGCCATGTTGCTGACAGAGATTGTACAGATCGCTTGGGAGAGAACAGTAAATCATAACTATATGACAAGCTGCTTCTGACAGCAGATCCCTCTTGTCCCATTTCTGGAACCTTTTGGACTTTGTTTTATGTGTTTTTGTGGTCTGAAACATTCTATAAATCTCTTTGAACCTTTCAGAGCCTCCCTTTGTATCTCATTCACACAGTTCTGCAATTACCTATTGGACTGGGAAGGTCCAGCGCTGACAACTCACTTTTAGCCTGGCTAAAGTTACTGTATCTTTTCACTAGCCAGCTCCTCATTAATTTTCTGTATTAAATTTTTATGAAGAAAAATACGTATCTTCTATAGCTGCTCAAATAAAGAGAAGACACATGAAACCTTGAACCACCATTCCATCTTCAAAAACATCCCTGTACTTCTGGCTATTTAAAAAGAGTTATTCCTCAAAGAAATGTAAACACATAAAAACATGAAAGCCCTGTGAGGTAAAGTGGTTTACCTAGAAGAGGGCAGTGACTGAGGCCGTCATCATTTTCAATGTAGTTTAGTCTTTGTGCCACAGTTTTCTTCTCCAAGATACAAGAAATAACAACAGAAAAGAAAATTCTTTACCAAATAAATTATTTTCTTTGGTAAAAACCATCTCTTTTTGATGTATTTGTTTTCCCACTGAGGGCAGGAAATACATTACATTTGAAAAGTGAAAATGCAGGGTTGCACACTGAAAGGCAGGTTGCTTTGAGCAGTTGTCTAAGTCAAGTCAGAAATTAAGAAATTTCTCTGCTCTGCAGGTGACACCCACAGGTGTGATGCGCATTAGGGTTCAATATAAACTCAGACATATCACCACAAGCTTCTGGCTCTACGTTTTGTATCAATATAAGTTCATCCCATAAGCTTGTTAGCATGTAAATAAAATGTATGCTGGAGTCCAGGGCAGCTGAAATGTCAGAATTACCGCAAAGACAGAAGTCTTAGCCAATAGGAAGCTTCGCAGTGTGACAACAGAAATGACTGAATAGCAAGGAAACAAGCTCAGGAGAGGGAAAACAGTGGTAAGTGCAGTACTGGGAGGACCACGAGAAGGATCAGAACACCAGCAAAACTAAGAATAAAGAAGGTCAGATCCAGGGTCCACTAGTAATTAGACAGGCCATGGAAAGGACAGGCAGCAAAGAGGTTAGGAAGTGTACAGAAGGTATTTTGTATCTGGCGCTGACTGGCTGAGAAGGAGCATTGCTCCGTTTCACGTTGCTCTGGAAAGGATCACAAAGAAGAGAGGCTGCTGAGACATTGGCACGTTAGCAATGCTGCCAAAATCCTGCGCAGGCTGGAGTGATATATCCTCTTCCTTGTTGCTCTGGGCACAGGTCCGATTACTTCCACTCTTCACACTTTGCTGAGGCCACTCTGTGCTGCATCACCCACTGCCTGGTGCTTCCCCTCTGGGTCAGCAGCAGCTGCCCTCTGCAGACACCTTCCCAGCCTCCAGTGCATAGGCAGCGTCTCATAGTCAGATTCACATATTCAGTAAGTGAACACAGAGAGCTACAAGCTCTTTACCAGATAGTAATGTTGTACCTCTTTCACACAACCATCCATTATTTTTTCCCCCTCAACACCACTGTACATCATTGCTTCCTCCCATCTGGCAGATAGGGCCCGTGACAGGCAGCTTATGTGGTGGCATGGTGGCAGTGAGGGATGCTCTCCTGCCTCACAAACTAAGCCCTGTGGCACATTTGTGATGGCCTGCACAGGTTGGTAGCTTACCTCAAAGTCCTGGATCAAGGAGGTGCTCTCACTTCAGTACAAGAAAAGATGTGTGGCTGTTCAGGCAGGTAACACTGTTTCCTAGCCACAGGCAGGGAAAGGCGCATGAGATGGGAGACCTCGATACAAGGATTGGTTTGGAGCTTCAAATACATAGCTGTTAAGACAACCAGCCTCCATCCTCAGCTGTACCCTTGAAGAAGCCCCTCTTTGTATTGGTGCACACCTGTAAGAGGTGAATTAGCAATGCTTCCACTCACTGCATCTGATTGACCTCAGGGCAGGGATCATGACTGCATGAGACATTGTCTATCACCATGCTAACTCTGGACGCTGGTCTACCTGCAGCTTTCAGGACTGCCCTGGGCAGGGAAACAAGCTGCACTTCTGGGAGCAGGGTAAGCTTGGCAGCACAGCACTGCACTCTGAGCAATGACCCTTGTCGCTCAGCGGAGCCAACCACTCAGGATACAGGGACACACTGGCACATTTCTAGCACATGCTCATTACAGCTATCAGGAGGTCCCACACTGCATTGCACAAACCCTGTGGACCAGTCTCTCCTGATTGTCCCACACTCAAGACAATATGGCTTTGTGTTCTGCTGAGACTTTTGTGAATGTCTAGGACATGCCAAACAAATATGTGCAAATAAGAAAAAAGTTAGAAGATTGTTCTTTTTACTAGCTGTAAAAACAAGGAAATAGCTAAGGATGAATCACTGTATTAATGATGCCACTCAAGTAGCAAAATTGTGCTTAATACTCGAAAAAATAAATTGAAAGTACCCTCAGTTCCACCTAAGAAGCACTTGAGAAATGTTGTTATACATTTCAGAACCATCATTGTAAGCTAACCTCATTGCACTGTTTATTCCTTAACAATCTTTGAGATGGATGAAACAAAAGGTTTATATATGGTTATTCACACCCTTGAAAGATCTATCTGAAAAAGTCTCATCCGATTCCATAATACTGGGTAGTACATTAGTAATATGTTTAATATTTTTCTTCTATATTAATGACATAAGGAAATGCATGAACATAAAAATCATAAGAATAAGAGTCCCACAAGTTTAAAAATCCAAGGTAACTGAAGAGTGGCAAAGGTCTTCTGGATTTAAACAACCAAAACTGCCTGGTTGCAAAGTGCTTTTAGTTAAAAGTAGGAAAAACCTTGGAGACAAGGAAAAGGATTTTGTTCCTGAGTAAATAGAGTTAGACACCAATTCACAACGGCTTTTGTGTCCGTCCTTATAAAGGGTTTAATTTGTAAATAATTCTAAAATAAAATAGTACCCTAATTTAAATCTTTAAAGCTCTATGAAAATGGTACTCCCCAATTCAATTAAGGCTACCTTGCGCTGTATTTCCCTGGAAATGAACTGTTTTCCCAGCCAAATACTTCATCGGGGTGAATATTACCCAGGCTCTGCAGACATCTGATATACTGGCAGGTCAAACACTTCCATGGAAAAGCAGTAACTCCTATAGAGCTACCTACACAGCCAGAAGGCCTCTACAAGCACGTGGGTCAACTCCACTGCACACGTGCAACTCTTTAGCTCAAGAGAAGAAATCCCTGAATTTTCTTTAAAATCAATAAAACACAGAGTATGTACACACACAGTGTGAATGCACAGTGCTATAATATGCTTTAAAAAAATTGCCTCTGAAAGCAGGTACTAAAAAACCCCCCCCACCTAAAACTAACCGACAGTTCTACAGTCCAGCAAGTTTTTGGATGCAATATTTTCCAAAACAAGGTCTCCCCATGCAATAAATTACCCAAAGTTCTCACCCTTACATCTGAGGCGTGCTTATCTCAGAAGTGTTAAACATTTGAAAAATCACTATGCAAAGTGAATTAAAGCAGTGATGTCATTTGAGTTAAGTATTGTGAGGTTATAGATAAAATAGCACTGACTTCTACAGATTGATTATCCTTGAACTTGCTAAGTTACAATAACATTGCATGTAGTCCAGGAGTGGCACTGGAGAAGCTCGAGCTTTCAGAGAAGTAAACTTCCAAACAGCTGTTCGTGAGTGGAGTCGAGCCCATGGCTAAGGATACACCAATCACTTTCGGCAGACTGGCATCAACATTTTGGCTATTACAGCAGCTCAAGAAACAATGCGTGCTTCTAGCAGGGAGTCTCGAACAAGGCAGGGGACACCACTAGGATGAAACTAATCATCTTTAGGTGCTTAACCCAAAGCTTGCTGTGCAGTTTCCAGGATGTGAGGATCTGGACGCTGCACTGGCATGCTCCTAGAGAGATCCAGCTGCCCTGCTGAGATGACAGCCTTCTCTTAAAGCAATGCTGGGTCTCAAATCTGTCTGAGAACACCCTGGTGGCTGATGAGATAGGGAAGTTTAAGCGCTGCTCTACTGTGGCAATCCTTTTTCACACTTTATGTTATGCTGAAATGAAAACAGCTGAGAAAGCTCCTTTTTCACAGGACAGCGGTGTAAAGATTTTGCTTCTAATTACTGTTGCTTAAATAGAACAATGTTGGCTCAAAATCTCCTGAACTTGAGAGTCAGGAAGCCACAGCTTTCTTTGCCAGAGTAGCAATTTAGAGGACAAAACGTGCCCAAACAGCTCATACACTCTTCAGGGGTGGTCAGGGGCTTTAATCACCTGAGTAAAAGGGAAGCATGGCTGGTATGAATCCCTGTGACCATAAACACCTCCTCTTGCTTTTAAAAAGCTCTGTCTTCTAAAAGATAGACCCACAGCTGTTGAAATCTTAGCCGGGGTGTGCTGCAAGTCCGTGATGAGTATGATGAGGGTAGTAACAGAATCACTTTTTAGTCTCACAGTTCACCCCCACTATGGCTGGCAAAATGGAACAAAAGTCTTTCCATGGCTGTCATCCCAAGTACTGACAGTAGTTTGCAGTTGTGCAAGGGTCATTTGTCCTCATGTCTGATTCCCAACACCAGCCTCTCCCTGTAACTCTACCCCAGTACTAGTTCTTTGTTCTGCACCATATCCACAGCTGTAAAACATGGGAATTCAGGTCCTGCATTTCTCAGGCTCCGGGACCCACCAACCCAAGGATACTTGAGCGTTTAATGATCTGCCTTCTCCTTTGACAGGCATGTCTCCAGACAGGACAGTTTTGACTAGAGCAAATATATTCTACATATGTTTTTGATTAGGATCCACCCCATTGTTCCAGTATATTCCCTGCATTGCTTGATGTTGTGTTCACAGGATCAGCTCCTAGATCCACATGTAACATGACATAATAACCAGTGACAGGGTGCAAAACCCCAGGGCAACAGAGAAAGGGAGGCCCAGACTTCTCAGATCAGATGTCCACAGACAGCTGTTTGCTCGTCACCTGGGTAACCTGAGAATAAACCGTCAGGTTTCTGCCTGTTGCAGGGTTTTGACTTCATCATGCTAAATGATTTGTTCTTCCTGTAATACCCAGCACAGCCAGAGAGCCAGTATGGCCACAAGGCATTTCCAAGAGATGTGTCGATGTTACTGTTACCCTGATACTCAGAGCTGTCTAGTGTGGTGAGGAGCATGCGAGACCTGAAGGTTCTCTAGGATATGGCAGCCTCTAAAAAAAAGAAAAAAATTGCTGCTACA
>NW_010405315.1:33552-33825 GCF_000710305.1 Buceros rhinoceros silvestris | reverse complement strand
AAAAAAATATTTTGCTACAAGCCACAACAGGTGAACTTCTATGAGTCAGTGCCAGTGCTGATGGTTACACTGAGAGAGGCTGTGGGCTTCCTCATTTCCCGCAGATACATGGAGAGTTAAGGCTTATACATTCCTTGTAGGAGAAGGAAGTGGCCATAGAGTTCTCATCCTCCAGATGAGGCTGGGACACCTCTTCCACTGGAACCATGGGCAGGTCAGCATCCAAAATCCTTCAATGATGTTGGGGTGCAACGCTTTCTGCTATGTGCTGAG
>NW_010405315.1:18550-33414 GCF_000710305.1 Buceros rhinoceros silvestris | reverse complement strand
TTCCTGCTATCTGCCTTAGGAGCAGCATCTGAACTTGCTTTAGTAGGCTGGCTTTTCCCACATCATTTTTGCAGTGTGTTGTCAGATGAGACAGGCTGACTCATATGCAAGGGTCAAATGTTACCTAAGCCTTCAAGGACTGAGTTCATCCTGAGAAAGGGATATTGTGGAAGTGCTTGGTAACTGCAGGCACACTCATGTTAACCCTGAGTGATTCAGGACGGGCCTTGATACCCCCTTAAGCTGTACCAGCTGCATATTGCCTGAAAGAAACTGTGTTATGCGACCTGTAACATACCTGCATTTGCCTTCGCAATGTCTGTCCCACAGATAGGGAATCTGAGGCACCGAACAACTGTGGAACTTGCAGGTTCTTCAGCAAGCACAGATATGCACCCAGATTTGCAGACTCCTGCCCTGAACATCACTGTACATTGCCAGTATCTCCACTAACTACATGTACCAAAGCCAGAAACAACAGATGACCTGTAGAAATGGAAGTGCTAAAAATGAAGTGAACCTATCCCAGAGGAGGAAGGGACCAAGGCCAGTCTGCCAAATAGAGTTCAAAAGAGTTATCTGGGGAAGAAATAACACAAGGGACTGAAGCAGGTGATCTGACTACAGCTGAGCTACAGGCATAGCCAATCCCACTCTCCAGCAAGGGGTATCTCCACAGCAGGAAAGGTTTTCCCTTTTTTTGTGTGTGCAGTGGTGCTCAACTGCCCCTGCATTTTGCAGGTGCACTCATCTGAGACTCGTCCCGGAGCCTTGCATTCAGAACACATAAAAGCTTATGCTTCCCCCTGTGCCCATGTGTCACAACAGTGTCAGCCCACGTCACCAGTCAGAAAAGAACAGGGCTACTGCACAGCCCCCCAGCACAGTTCTGGCCTGACAGTCACTGAAAAGAGTCTTAAAACACATGACTGAGTGAGGCACTTCTACAGGAGTGGAAGGGTTCAGTACGGACTTCACAGCTTAGCAGTTGCAATATTTTGCCTGCAAAACAGTGTTCTTGAAAGAGGGTATTTGATTTACTCAAAACACAGCCATTCCTCTAAACTTCTCCAGACCAAAAGGCTTCTCCTACTCTTACACAAGCATGACCAGAACCATAATTTGGTCTGTAGCCTTTCCCCCCCAGGACCAGCAAAGTTGCGTGCCATATGTCAGACTGTTACATAGGGGCATTTGGATCTACTGTAACCCACCTCCTGCTAGCTATTGAAATGATCCCATTTCCTTCCATTTACACTTTTTTTTGTTTGGTTGTTCGTTTTTTTTTTTAAGAATTCGAACAACTAGTCAGATGAGGTCATTCAGAGAATTTCTTAGCAGTCAAAAAAAAAATGCTGCTAAAATGCTTTTGGCTATGTCCTTTCAAACGAAACCCAAACGTCACCAGTTTTCAACAAGTCTCTGAGAACACATTCAATTGATATGAAATCAAGCATACAAGGACATTTTGCTGGAGCCAGTCAGTTTTGCTGAGGGTAAATCACACCCAGCTCTAACGCACAGCCATGCTCTCCAGCCAACACAGCTATTCTGGAGTCACACCAGCAAGCACACACACACAGATGTGTTATCTCCCATTTGGCAGTTCAGCAACGGTCTTTTTATAAAATTCTGGTTGCACATCAGCTGCCTTCAGAAAAGAAAAGGGCACGTGCTGAATGTGCATAGTCTAAGAGCAGCTTCAGTCTGGGACTTACACTCTTCAAGGGAGGTTTTGCCTTTGTTATAAAGGCAAGGGTGACTGATCTGCTACACTGGAATATAGTAATTTTAACTTGTTAAATGGTTAGTGGGGGAGCTAGGCTTCTTCTAGGGTATAACACGACTTTCTAAAAATGCAGTGTGTTATATATCTCCTTACCTACTTAGATTTTACCTGACTATCTTTTGCCCATTATCTTTTGCATAAGAGGAAGAATAACCCCATTTTTCTCAGGGTAGCCTATATGCAGATGCACAGGTGAGAGGAGAGGGGCTATACGAGCCACAGAACAGAGAATAGGGGAGGCACATGGGGCAGAGCATGGTGATGGGGACTCAGGATGGGAGAGATGCTGACACCAGAGAGAGGGTTAGGACACGGCTGCTACGCTGCAAGGGGCAGTATGCTTGTAAATAAAGTGTGTCCAAGCCAATACCTGTCCTCCTGTGCTTGGTCCATAAGCACTTTTACTCCCCTCCAGCTCCCTCTCCCAAACACACAGACCAAGCAGGACAATTTGAATCAAAGCAACATGGCAAAGCAAGGGGGACCCAGCCTGACAGCAGGTGATGACCAGCCACTCACCACTCAAGAATATGGGGTCCCACTTTCTGCCATCTATACAGCCCACAAGAACAGCCACTGTAGAAACCCAAAGACCCCTCCAGGAGGATGTACCTTGCTAGGAGGCCTTCACAAGTCCCCAGGTTGATCAGAGGAGTCAGATCACAGCAGGAAGGGTTACCACATCCAGGGACCTCCAAATACAAGCAAGCAGACTAGAAGGGCACGTGCATATCCATGTGCTGGGGGCTGTGGGCCTGAGACAACCCCTCCCCACAGAGCCCCCCATGCTGAGAGCAAAGGAAGGGCTCCTACCCCTTCCCACCACGTGTGTGGGCCAAAACAGAGCAAGGAGACATGCAGACACCCCCAACCACAGCAGCCTGAACAGCCAGCCATGTGCCGAAGGGCAATTAAATTCCTCATTAGCTGTAATTAGCAGGCACCTGACACCTCTTAACAGAAGCCCAGCAGCAGAGGGGCCTCTGCCTGGCAGGAGAGGGCCAGTGGGAAGCCAGTTCTTGTGGCTTGTTTTATCAGTCCCCATTTCCCTGAGTTCACTGCAACCGTGCTGGAGTCTCACCAGGGGCAGCACCTGTGAGCATCAGCCTGAGCCTGGTCTGTAGCTCATTGGGGTCAGCTGGGGACCCCTGCTGATTTCAGTAGGCTGTGGATCAGACCTTCCCAGAATAGGGGGTAAATAACAGCCCAGGAGAGCTAAGCCCTGGGCTAAGCTGCAGTCACCAGAAAGAGCTGCTGTCGGGGCTGGGCACAGCATTCTACTAACTGATCCAAGAGCAACTCCTGTTAGTTATCCCACTCCTCCTGCTTGGGCAGAAGCACAAAAGTACAAATCAAGATCTACAGGTCTATTTCCCTGGGTGAGCTCTCTTGCCAACTCTCTCACCCAGACAAATACTTCAAGCAGCAGGAGCTTTACTTCATAAAAGTAAAAGGTTTACCTGGGCAGGGAGACCGGCTGATACTCTTCCTGTAGTCAGACATATTATATGTTGCACCATTGGTCCTCAACAAATCAAGTGCGTCATCATCTTTCCAACTTCACAGTCAGAAGGAAAGGTGTCCTTAGGTGGGCCACTGGCCTTTTGGTACAGCTTGGTTGCTTCAGCCTATGTGGGTGGCAAACTGTTTTGTCTCCAAAAGGCTGTTAACGTGTGGGGTCTACAGGCCCTTGATTATTTTCAAGGCAAAATAATCCTGGAGTTGAGGCAAACCAAGATGCAAAGAACAATCAAAAGAAGAAAGGAAAATCTTGCAAGAGCACACTCTTATTCTTGCTTTACTTTGAATTAATTTTAAATTGGGCTTTGCTAGCTGGGTGCAAGACTACAGGCTGATGTTATGCAATCATCAGCCGGATTGCACTGCTTCTCCCCATGTTTCCCATGTTCTCACCAGGCTGGTGCAGGCACCTGAAGCAAGTACGCTGAGAAGCAAGTGGGAGCAGCAAGTGGGCAGGCAGGCATGTTGGGAGGCTATGACAGAACTGCTGGGACAATGTTTGTTCAACAGTTGGTAAGACAAATGTTCACTCTGCTTTTTGTAGAGGAAAGGCCTTGGAGCCTGTTAAAAGCCTGTCCTATCAGCTGCCAACCCGTTTATTGTATGTCCACATCCTTTGATTAGTTCTGAAGCATCTGGCCTTCACTTTGCAGCACATGAGCTTCCTATAAGGCTGAATGCAATTATCTTCACAGATAAATGTAAAGGAATGAAAGATCTACTAACTTCCTTGGATGGAGCAGATCCTTTGATGGAGGTCTCTTAAATCCTAGGCTAGTCAGTGTTCAGCGGTCTCCAACTGCTTCTTTAGGCAATTCATTATTTGTAGTATGTGCCTGGCTGTACGGTATTTCATTACATCTGGAGGAGGATAGTAAACACAAGGTAATTCATTATTTGTAGTATGTGCCTGGCTGTATGGTATTTCATTACCTCTGGAGGAGGATAGTAAACACAAGGCGTCAGGAATCTCTGTGTCCTTAGCCTCAGAGACACTGCAGGACTTCAGACTCTTTGGAGCTAATCCCATGTTCTTTTAACCCATTTGTAGAGTTACCCTTTACAAGGGGGAAAAGGACCAGTCAGTGTGATGTACAGGTCCCATATTTTCACTGTGTTACTGTCATAGTGATCCTACAAACTGAAAGTAGAAAAAATCTTAAAGTAGCACACCATAACAAAAATAATAATGCCACAACTTCTAGTTCAAATTTAGCCTCCAGATGTGGTTCTTGCTGTAACTTCACAAGAGTAGAAAGCCCTTCACAACTGGGTAAGTTCTCTCCATGAAAACATCTACCAATCTGAGCAAGCCTCCCCTCTTTTCTTGATGTGATAAATAGCATGAGCTCTCCAATTCCCATGCTGCAAAGCAATCACAAACTCTCAGATCATTTTTTGGAAACTGTGTGTGGCTTTCCACTGCATCCTCTCCAATTTTTCAGTTTGTTTAAAAGTAAGCCCCATTAAAAAATATCCACAACAAAGGTTTGGACAAGAAGGCAATATCTTTTAATAGACTAAACGACATCAACAGAAAAACTAGACAAGCCTTCAGCTAGTGAAGAATTTTGCCTACTGAAAGATCCTACATTCCTCCATCATCCCTGCCTTGCTTATAGCCTTAAACCACCTCATCTTTAGCAATGCCAGTACTGTTAGGAAAGCATAGAAATTTTAGAAAGGCTGGACATTTAATCTGTACTGCCATAAACCAGCATTATTATGAGGAGTCCACTGCCTGAGCTGGTTTGTTGTTGTAGGATAGCTCACCAGTACTAGACAGCTCCTAGTTCATAAACATAAATCACCACTAAAACCATTCCTTTGAGTTCAAAACCAACAACAGCATACTTGAATCACAATAAATTAGTTATGAAGGGTAGCACAAAAACTACATTAAGTTGAAGGGATATAGTAATTATTTTGATAAGCTGCTGTCAGAGCACAAGCCAGCTACTTTTAAGCAAGAATTTTAATCTCTGTCTGGTTACAGATAATGGGTGAGCTCCCTCTGCCTCTTCCTGATTTGTCTTCTCCTCGGGCTTTGAAAGTTAGAACTGGGGTAAAACATCCTCCCACCTTCAGGCAGATTTTGAGGTACAGCTGCCCAGCATGTACAGTGATTACCTGAGCTGAGACCCTGCAGTTCTCTTTCTCAGCAGCTAACGCAGTACCTGGGGAACAACCTAATTCCAAAATATCACATGTACAGAGAAAAAAACATTTCAGGAAAGCATCACTCCTAAAGAGAATGAAGCAGACTGTAAATCTATCCAGTTCAGCCTCCCCTACAGCTGGGAAGGTCTCTCGCTTCAGATTCCCTCCATCCATCTTTTCGGCATCGACCTGTCACCACAGAAAGCTGCTGACAGATGGCCCCGATTCACACAGCCACGCAGGAAATCCTGACACCCCATTATCACTGAGCGGGAATTCATCTCGCAGACAGGCACCCCTGCCTACTAGTGTCAGCAGTTTGATACACTTAAGTCCCATTGTCATTGTAGCCGCATCTTATTTATCTAGGTTAAAAAAAAAAATTAAAAATTAGCAGCACTATGAGGCACACTTTGTTGTCATTTGTTCAATAAAGCTAATGACAGCTGCTTGTGCCAGAGGGCAGGGAATGGTAGATAGACAGACTTCAGAGAAGGTCATAAAGCTGCAATCAGAGTAGATCTGCCCTGTGGTCCTTCTTGCCTAGCAGATTGTTCCCATGAGCAACGTGAACCTGACAAAGCAGCTGTGAGATAACCCCTCAGTAGATCCCTCTTGGTAATAAGCAGTTCTCTACCTGCTGCCACCACGACCCCAGCAAACTTGCATGAATACAGCCCACTGCAGCTGCCCTGATACCAGTTAAAAAGAATGCATGTTGCCATTTCTGTTCCTTCACAACAAGGGAGACAAGTTGTACCAACAAAAAAGGTGTCACATTCTTGACACTGAAGCTGAGTTGATGTAAGCGCTTTGGTTTAAACACAAAATTACATCTTTACAGCATTATACTGACCAAACGTATGAGGAGACCAGGACATAGGCAGTGGCCTAGTGAAAACCAAAGTCTAAGAGTATAATGAATAAAAAAGTATATTCTGGATCAGTTTTTTACACGCTGCCCCCAAACCCCAGCATCCTTAGATGTGTTAAGGAAAGAATGTTTATTTTAAAGTTAAAGAAAGATACCAGGAGATACAAAAAGCTACTTCAGACATTAAATGAAAGCATTCCTGAATGGTGAAAACCATTGTGTACAAAAAGGGCACAGAGAAGGAGCCTTTGAGGAACCTGAATAAGAAAATAAATCTCCCTTTATTTGCTTTGGAGAGTCTTTTTTTGATGACAACTCAACTTTTCTTTGAAACCTTTACCATCAAGTTGCATAGTGCAAAAGGGAAACAGACCGTTTATTTATCAGCAGAGAATCACAGGCCAGTCTCTGCCCAGGACTGTCTCTGTCCTCTTTGCAGCTGCTGCGACGGCAAATATTTCTCCCAACCCTTGATAACAGTACTGCCCAGGATAAGGAGCCCCAGCAGCGGTATGTAAATCCTGTCTAGATTTGGGTTGCCTAGAGGGACTGTGTGAAAATATTCACAGGTGAAATGGCTTGAAATTGCATTTGTCATGTTCTGTTCTTTATGGACACAGAAATATCCAAATTTCCCTGTTCCCTTCCCCAGGATGGTTGGAAAAATTGCCATATTTCCTGAAGGAGTGAGTGGGAAAAAGACCATGTGGGCTTAAAAATGAGTTTGTAATGCAAAGACAAGGTATGTATACTTCCAGCGCAAAAGCAGCCCTCCTGTTAAATTCCTTGGTAATTTCATACAATAAGTCACCCAACACAAAAGCACTGAAAAATGTTTAACTCTGACTATCAGGGTACCTGCAGCCCCCACCACCCTCATCATACCTGAACCATGCAGAGAAAAACTTCCTCCACGGTGGGCTCCTCTCTGGGATCTGAAGCCATGAGTGCAGGGACCGTAAGTACAAGGTTTGTGCTGACCTGGTGGTGGGACAGAGGCTGGGATTTCACACAGGATGCTCTCAGACAGTAACCAATCTCCACCATGAGCTGGTTCCTAGTAAGAAAAAATGGAGCTGTTTGGTTACTCTGGATTTTCTTCAAATGTGTCTTCATTGGCAGTAGATACGTTTCAATGCGCATTCCTTAATGAGCCTCCCTACTCCCAGGGACTAGAACTCCTGAATGCAGAATTTTCCTATTTTCCAGAAAATGTAATTTCCTGTTGTCACCAGTGAATTGTCAAAGCTTTAAAGAGAGCCTTACCCCTCTTGTACATCACTATGTTTTTCCCATTCTCTCCCCAGTTAATAGCTGTATACAGTAGGTGGGGAAATTCAACCAGGTGATGGGTCAAGGCCATCGACAGAGTCTCCTATCACCCAAGAAGCTCTGGGTACTGCTCCTGGGGTTACACACGGGGCAGGTGCAGTGAGGGCCCCGGAGAAGCAAAGGACTCAGCCCCAGCCTGGGATAAGAGCTCACAGCTGCAGCCCACGGCCTGAAGCAGAGGCTGCAGCCAATTGCACCATTTGTATACCATGGGAGAGCAAAGCCCATCACTTTGGCAGGTGCCAGCCCTCCTGAGACCAGGCCTTAGGTGTCTTCAGACACATCCTCTGTGCTGAAGCAGTGTTTTCTCTGCCAGCAAAGTCCTGATCCGTTTTCCCCAGCATCACAAACCTTAAATGCCTTCAGCTAGCTTCTTGTTTTCAGAGATTGGTTTCAGGAAACCAAGGTGCCCATCTTACCAACTCAAACTGTTTTGTGCAGGGGATCTCTAAACTGAAAACGAAACACATCTCCCCTGAGATGACCTATTAATATTGATCCAGGCTCTGAGCAAATAAATGAATATACTTCTACTATTTGGATGGCTAAACATTTCTCATAAAGAGTGTTACAAACAATGCATAATATGTTTGCTTTGGAGGGAGGCTAAGGATTTAAAGCTCATGTTTGAAACATTAGCTGCTGTCACTGATGTGACTTGCTGATTTGAGTATTTATTTTTTCTTATTTTTTTCACCCATTCCCTCAAATTTTTCAATTAAAATTTAATCTCCTGCCTTTTCACTCACTGCAGAAGTGATAGAGAGATTATAAGCTATCATAAAGCCTTCTCTGGTCTCACGTTTCTGGTAACGTGGAGAAAAGGTCACTTTTAGTACTGGCCTACACACTAAGCCACACTTTTTTTGCAGTCTTGTGGTTTAAGCATTTGCTTTAGGAATGTCCATTAGGTGCTGGATGGCATGTTCACGTCCCGTCTTTCTTCAGCTTTGCCTTAGTGTCTTCTAGTGAGCTACGTTGCCATCTCATTAGCAGAGATCAGAATCCAGCTCCCGAGTGACATACTTCTTTTACCTTCCTCTAACTCAGGTATGTTGATCAGTTTTTCCATATGTTGAATCAAACCAGGGTTGTCTCTGCATATGTGAGATGAGCAAAGAAAAATAGACTTGTGCCCCAGCTCAGCTGCCTAGTGAAGAGAAATTTCTGCAAAGATGATCACATTGCTATTGAAAGCATGGTGAGTACAGACAGGACACCACCTTACCTGCCAGGCGACAGGAACAGCCCAACGTTATTGCATTCATTTCCTTAAACAAGCCTGTACCTCTAAAATGAGCAAAGACTTGTTCAAGCTTGTAACCAGAGCAGTGGCTGGAGGGAAGCTATAAAGGGAGTTTGTATATATGTGCAATGATAGCAGCAAGAAAAGAGATTAGATAAACAGAAGATCGTTTACAGCATCATGTGCCTCACAAACCTTTCCTGGCAGGAGATGTATTACATCCACTCCAAAACAATTAGCTGGCCTGACAAGCAGGGAATATTCACTGGAGGTAGGTAGCAAGGGTGATTTGTCATTGAGACCCCTAGGCTATCAGAAGAGCAGAGGCCAGGGTTCTCCTGGACACTTTTATGGCCAGCTGTTTATTTTTAAGAATTAATTTATTCTTCCTGGTGGTTTTGGTGCAGTTGCCATGCTAAAAGAGAGGAGGTGGGGAGAAAAATGGATTTGGTTTCCCTGGTTTACTGAGCGTGGTGGAGGTCAGCAGCTTGGATCTGCCTTGTGCAGACAGAGGAACAGGGGCTGGAAACATCATTGTCATCCTCTGAACACGCACATTGGACATGAACTGCCATACCTGAGCGGACTTTCACTACTCCTGCCTCCAAAAGGGAGCATAAAGGCTCCTGAAACAAGATTTTAATTTTGTACTGCTGTAAATAAAAAGAATCAATCACTCACAAGGATTGTTTCTCTCAAGGTGCTGAACATGGGAATTGGCTCAACACTTTTCAACAATATGGGGAAATTTTCCCTTTCATCTGCATTTTCGAGAATAGCAAATTTTACAGATGCAGCAGAGCTGGTATTGAAAGAGAAGTGTAAGGAACTGGTGAGTCTTTGAAGCCCCAGGAAATGTTCTAGAGTAGCTTTTTGCTCCTTCAGTTCTCACCTATTTCATACAACTCTAAATACAGCCCTACTGATCTCTTGCCATTCTCACTGGCTGGAACTGCCACATCGGTGGGAAAACCCTATGCCACAATCAACTACCCAAACCACACAACAAAGGAACAAAGTGAGGTACAAAGCTTGGAGTGTCTGCAGTGCCCTGGAGAAGATCACAGACCTGCTGGCAGAGCTGTGGAGGCCTGGTGGCCGCCGCCCAGGCAATCGTCCTGGTCAGCTGTTGGCTAAGTTTGCAGAGTGGGTGAGCCAGCATTTACCTGAATTACAGATTCAAGACTACAGCTGCTCCGTATCTTCATGAAAAATATTACTTGTCATGCCTTTTTACAGATAGTAGACTGCTTGGCATTCCCGAGGATTGCCTAGATAGCTGGATGAGAAATGTTTGCCGCCACTTTCCGTATCTGATTGTTTCTCCTCATTTGAGCCTGGTCTCTTAAAGCCCATGGCATTTGCTTCTCCTCATTTGGGCCTGGTCTCTTAAAGCTCATGGCATTGTGCCCATTTCTGACTGGGAGGCTAAAAGATTTTTAAAAGCAGAAAAGTAAACAGCAGATAATAATAATATAACCTTTCTGCCAGGTGATGTTAGAAGTAGGAACAGGCAGGGTCAGACAGTGTCTAGAGTTTCCATTTAATAGAACTAAAACAAATGGTTCTAACCTCCTCCTAATACCTTGCCCTCTAGAGCTGTAGGAATGCAGACTGTAAATCTCTGATCACCTTTAATGCCTGTTATATTCTGGGCCCAGGGTTTGTGTTACTCATCAATTGGCTGAACTAAAACCCTTCTGGGAACTCCGGGCTTCTTGGTAAAAAGACCCCTAGACCTCACCTGCCCAGGAGTTCAGTATTACTTCCTTCAAATAGGAGCGAGGCACCTTAGCTACTGCCTTTCCTACGGAGCTCTGCCTTTCTTCTCTTGTAGGGCACTCAGGTCACCACTACCACCTAACAGAGAGACTACCTCAGAAGGAGTACCTATGTTTGATCCCATGCAACATGCTTCTCCAAAACAGACTTGTGACTTGTCCATGATCACAATGCTTGTCAATGAGGTAGCTGTCTAGTGCAGCAGCTAGTCCCACCAGTCATCTTTAGGTTCCCCATTGCCCCTGGAGAAGCTTGGCTAATAGATAGACAGTGGAGAAAGCAAAGTTTTGGCCGAGAAAAGATGTGAAGAACTAACTGCTTAGCTGGAGAGCTGTGTTCCCGTACAAGTGCATCCACTCAGCATCCTGACAGAGGAACTTGTGAGAGACTTGTTTCCCACATAAAGAAAAACAACATGGACTGCAGTGCTTGATGGTAACCTTTTAAAGTCCAATGGCATTCAGCAGCAATACCACAGTGTTTGAGGCCCTACTACCATGAAGGGGAGAATGAGCACCCATCCCCAAGAAGGCATCACCACACAATGAAGTTTTGGGAACCAGAAAGTCTTGCTGTGGTTTGGGAAAGGATTTTCCTTCACTTTCCTCATTCCAGAGCTACAGGCAATCTTTTAGACAGACTGGACTCATGCCACAGCGTGCCTTGAAGATTTAGTCTGAAACTTGTACTTGATTCTCATGAGGAAAGTTACCCAAATATGGCCCGTGTCTGGTGTGCAGCAGTCTTTAATTTCTTCATCCTAAGTGGGTCCTATCCTGACAAAAATGGAAATGTACTTCAGTCTATGCGTTTAAATATCATGGGGAAAATTCTAAAATTTAGCTGATTCCCTAATTTCCCACCAGGCAATATTTTTCAAGAGTTAATGAAATAATGACAGAAAATCCATTAACAGATAAAAAATCTTGTATGGAGTTTCAGGTGGATGGCTTTTTCTTTTTCCCATGGACCAAACTCACATTTAGCATTACTGATACAAAAACTGTGATACATATTGTCCATGACACTGCAATAGCAGATTTCGCAAGGAAACTGTCAGGAGCGATTGCTTTTTCCCTAGTGGCCTCCCATCTCCTGACTTTAAGTTGAATAGATCAAACCTGTTTCCAAAAGCAATAAGCCACTTAATTGATCCCAATTCTTAAAGATGTTTTCTAAGGCTAAATAGATGGTTTCTTCTAAGGCAAGACAGAGCAGAAGAAGGTCCTGCTCTACTGGACGAGCAGAGGGGCCAAAGCAGAGATTTCCTCCTTGTTAGACCAGGCTATCACTGTCTGCTCTAATGCCCTAACCGCCGCTGACTTAGTTTTCACATACTGGTTTGCCTCCTTGAGTGGAAGATCCAAAAACTACTAAAGGCAATCATGTCCTGTGCTTATGAAGAGCATAAACATATCTGAGACAACTACTTGAAAGGAAACATCTCCTTCGGGCACCTGCATATGTGTTCTTGGTCTGAAGTAGACAGCTGCTGCTTGAGGTCACTGATGCCTCACTGAGACTCATTGCCTCAAATTCGATTATGACATTGATTTGGCTATTGTACTGTCTTAACACTGTTACTGCAGTAGTTTCGGATCCAGGTTTGCTAATTTTACACATGTATGTTTATTCTATCTTACAAAATCCACTGAAAATTCTCATAAAAAATCTTTGCTGCTTTTTGCATTTGCAGCAGGACTGGCAAGTCAGAGAGAAAAGGTGTTCAACCTACGCATTTAAAGGGACTTTAAAGGCTCAGTTTCTGAATGAATGCTTCTGTCCCTCATTTCCTCCAGGTTACAGGTGCCAGCACACAGAGGAAGAGACAGGGCAGTTGTGCTGTTCTCCCCTGGGCTGCAGAGGAGGAACTCTGTAGCAATCGGTACCCACTGAAGTTTCTGGGGCTGGAGGTTTCATGTCCAAGCATACTGCACTGCTGGCAAGACAGAAGGCAATGGAAGCCTGTATAGGGCAATGGCTTTATTTTGAAGACACAGCCGAGCAATACCCACAGTGTAGAAGAAGATTTTAAAAGGCAGATTGTTTGCTCCCCCAGGCAGAATTCCTACAAAGACTTTTAAGCATCTGAGTCCTATTTTCTATAGGTGACTTAGATCTTATAAATAGTAGCATCTGGGAGTGAAAAAATACATCCACTTACGAACACGCAAAAGTTTGGGTCAGGAGGTCAGCCCATTGGAAAAATACCTTCTCCCTGGAAAGAAAGGGAAAATCCAGAGATCCCACTGATTTTGGTATAGAGGCTGGATAGCCCACATTTCTTTGGAGGCTCACTCATCCCTTTAATTTATACAGCTGCATTTACCACATATGTCCAATGTACCTCCCTGGTAAACTCTGCTCCTTCCTGGCCTTTCAAGTGCAGGATCTCACCTTCTTGGATGTCTCTGAGTGATGCTCATAGGAAAATAACCCTTGAAATGCCAAACAGATGTGAAAATGCATCTGAGTAGGAATGTATGGGTAGTGCCCATCTGTCATCAGCCCTTTCACCATTTCATCTCCTCCCCTTTCATCTGGTGCCCACCTCTGCCAAGCTACAGACAGGGAAGTGAGGTGAAATATGAGACAGAGCCCTGTTTAACCTGACTTCTCTTTCTGCAGTGTGAGCTCTCTGCTGGTCTTTACCTGACTGTGTGAAATTCAGCTTCGCTCCACTGAACATTTACTTTAAGGTGGAAGAACGGTACTTAGCTTGAGCAGGTTTCTATTGAAGAGCTGGTAAACCTTAATGAAGATCATAAAGATATGAAATCTCGGAAGTTATTTGTACTTGCATAGAAAAAGCACAGTCAAAACCACCCACATGTATAGACAGGCTAAGAGGTTGTTACCCTTATTTTTAGCTGCTCAGATTTTTTTTCATTTCATTTTCTTTTTCCCAAACTGCTCTGAAAAGAGCACTTTAAAATAAGCAGGCTTTTTTTTCCTTTTCTTTTCTTTTTTAAGAGAAAAGTAGTTTTTTTCCAAAACGTGTTTTTCCTGTGTGGTTTTTTTATAACAAAGAAGTTTTTCCGGAAAAAAAAAATCAAACTAAAAAAACCAAACACCCCCCCCCACCCCAGCCCTTACTATAGTGCTTATCAGAACTTCATTTTATGCAAATATAAATGCAGATAAAAACAAAAGAGCAGCTTCTAGCTTAAAAAAAAAAAATTACACTCCCTCTCAAAAACTACAAGATCCCTAAGATCCCTAAGGCCTTTGTAAAAATACACTGATACAGACAAAAATTCTCAGTAGAAGTTAAAAATAAGAATACTCTGAAACCAACAGAGTGACACCATCTTCAGCTTCTTTTAAGAAGCATTTTTTTTTTTTATCCTTCGACAATTTATCCTGCATGGTAAATTCCATTTTCTATAGTTGATTGAATAGTTACAGTAAACAAAACTCACCTACAATCTTCTTAAATTATAGCACTCCCCTGCAAATGCTTTGAAAGTGTCTGATTTCCAGTGCTTTCAAAACAAGGACCAATTCTCCCCATCACATTATTCAGTGCCACACAAGACAGAAAGCACATTCTCATGGTCCATATTGAGAGGAGAGGCCATGGTTTGCTTCTTGCCTGTATCAGAGTAGCACCGCTGCCTGCAGAAAATTTATGCTTCTAGAATTCTTACTTGAAAAATTTTTCTTGTAATTTTTTTACCACCTCCGAGAGAGACTTGAACTCTTCTTTTCACCATGTCATTTGCTCTCTTTGAGCATTTTGAATCACTATGGTGCCATCCTCCCAGAGGACCCACCGTTAACAGATTGTGCCCACGCTGCTCCAAGGCTGGGTCCTGAAGATGTGGCTATGAAAGTGCACGGCTTTCTATGCAGAGATGAGCTGTACACTGATGTGCAAATGGTGAGAAGACCCCTGCAGCAGCTGAGGCTCTGGCTGGGTGCTATGAAGATGGGAGTTTCTCTCACCCTCTCACAGAGGTGGCCCTGGACTGCTGTCATCACTGCCAGCACGGGGGATCTCCCAAGATCAGAGCTAGTTTTGCATTCAGTGCAGGAGGTGCAAAGACATGTGTGGCTGTGAATCCAGCCAGGCTTTCAGATGTCATCTCCTTAGACCTCCAGCAGGGATATGGGGAACAGGGCTAGGTACCAAGTGAGATCCTTCAGGGCGGCATTCC
>NW_010405315.1:16560-18486 GCF_000710305.1 Buceros rhinoceros silvestris | reverse complement strand
TTCCTCCAAGAATGCTCCCTTAATCTCAGAGAGCTGGCAGCCACCATCACTTCCCACAGACAGAAATAAGTAGTGAGTTTGGGGATGGGGTGGTGTCTGGAGCCTCAGCACCTCCAGTGAGATACTTGTGAGAAGATGGTAACTTCCTGCTCCTGTCAAGATCTGAATGCTTTAGAAGCCAGGATCCCCACCACAGGTGAAGACAGAACACTGCCAATGAATTCTTTGAAAAAGCAGCCCTTTCCCCCACGTGCTGGGATTCTGCCCATCCCTATCCACTCTCTCTGGACAGAAGAAGTACAGCTCACCTCTCTGCTGGCCACCTAGGAAAGCTTCTCCATTTCTGCTTCCTTGTCACTACAAAGCATAATTACAAGGCAGAAGCAAGGACTGTTGATAAAAATAAACAAAGTAAATTATTACCTAATAAGAATGGACTAGATATAATCTTAGTGTAGTGGAATTTGTGAAAGAGGCTTTACTTTAGGGAATAATATGTGACCTTTCTCTTTTTCAGGAGAAAAAGGCCCTTGGCATTCTTCAGCTCTTAATTTGTCTGAAACATGAGCCATGTTGATACAGATCTTTTAATTATTGTCCTCTGTTGACCTGGACAAAGAATTGTGAGAAGGCTTCAAATCCATCATTCCACCACTTTGACTGAGTGCTCACCTGTTCAAAGGTCTGGTTTTGGTTGGTTTATTTCTCTGAAAAACTTGCAAGCAAGCAGAAAGAGTATTTTCTGCCATCAGTAAGCCCTTTCAAGCAGCCATTGTAAGACCAGGAGAAACAGTTGTCCTACTCACTAATCCAAAAGCCCAGAATTAAATTCCAAGATAAAATAATAATTAAAACCAGAACAAAACAAGTGAAAAAAAAAAAAAAGCCCAAACAAAACCATGATTTGGTTGATTGCATTGGAATTGATTTGACCGACAGATGGCAGCTGTGAAAAGTAGGATGGGTCACTTTCCCAGCCATGTAAACAGAATGAAAGCACTATAACCTATCTGTCATATAAAAATGTTTTTAGTCCTGCTTTTCAGACAAGTCATATAAAAAAGCTGTTCTCAAGTCAACGGTTTCGGCCTATATACAGTTGAAAATGCTGTGCAGGGGTATTTGTCTCCATGCTGTGGTGTTCCCCCATCAGCCTGAGACTTTGCAGCTTCCAGGGCTCACAAGTTTTATTTCCTCTGTAGAAAATATTTTGTCTGAGGACAAACTGAGAGGGTCAGGATGCAAATGCAGGAATGTGCAGGAACTGTTCTGCCAGAAGACATGCAGAGGGCTGGAAAGATCTCAGCAATAGTAAAAACACCAGCATGCAAATGTTACAGCCTCAGGAGGAGAAACAAAGTGGCTCACCAGCCTGCCACGTTAGGGCCAAAGGCGCAGCCCGGGGGCAGTCAGAGAGGTCCTACAGCACCACATAGGCACCTGGCCACCAAGGATGCATTTGGACATGGGCTCAGAAGCCTCTCGTCTGAGTATGTCTAAGCAAATCCAGCTACCACCTCCAAATATCCGGGCAGAGTTAGACATGTCCGGAAGCAAGAGTGGGCAAATGTTTGCATTAGAGGTGGAAGTTACAATCCTGGTGGAAGTCTCCATTCACGTAGCAATTTTTAATTGAAAAAAATATGAATCTGTACAAGATTTTTTATTTATTTGTGTGAATGATTGCCGGGTAAAATAATGATTTTTGATTCAAGAGAGTTTCAGTTTTGAACTGAAAAAAATTTTCTTTGTTGTTGTCAATATTTCTGGGCATAGCTGGTGCAAGAAGAAAAGGCAGGTGAGCAGTCTGGGACTTCCTACTCTTTGCCATTTTTTCACATGGGCAATCCTTCTGGTCTGCTGAATTCCAAAGGGATGCTCAGCCAGGAAAGACATGAGGAGTGAAGAAGAGGAAGAACTTGTTCA
>NW_010405315.1:11715-16473 GCF_000710305.1 Buceros rhinoceros silvestris | reverse complement strand
TCAGCAGGAGGAAAAGAGCTCTTTCTCTGTCTTCATCAGGCACGGATCAAACATAACGCAAAGAAGAAAAAGCTGCTTCTGGTGCCCTCAGGTTTTTTCTGAGCTCAGACACTGTCCCATTCAGAACCTAAGGAATTCACTTAACCTCTGAATGCCCCAATATTCTTTCTGCAAATGGGAACAACATGCAGTTATGCTCCACTCAGCCATCCCATAGGACAACATCTGTGAGAACATCAGAAGCAAGGAAAGCCCATGGAAAGGAAAATTGTGCTTTTCAGAAGAGCTCAAAACCAGACATTGGAAAACACAGGGAATGCTTATTTAATATGAGATTTGGAAATTAAGCAAGCATTTTAATGGCACAAAAGACAAGAAAAATGATGCAGGTTAAAGGAGGCTCTTGGTCTGGAAGGCTCAGTGTCTGGAGCCACAGACTGCACAGGCAGGTTGCCTGAAGGGGCTCTTTGAATGCACATTTTTTTTTGTAGCCATCAACACCAGGCACTGATCAGACCAAGGTGTTGCTAAAGGCGTCTAGAAGCAAATATGGTATAACATTGCAACAGCCATTAGCTGCACAGGTGAATTAAAGGATAGGACAGAGAATCAGGTCTTACCTGCTACTCATCATTTCATGCAAATGTTGAACTGCCTGGTTCCTTTGAGTGGCCTCTTCCCACAGAGGAAGAAAAACTAAATCAGTTTTGGGGTGTAATTTGTTGGCTTGCTGGGTTGAGAACATTTAAAGATCCCAGTAGGAGCCCTTCAACATCTTGGGAAATCTGATCCTGTTCTGTAAGACTTAAGAATGATCCAAAGCCATGGAATGCAATCAAGCAAATGAAACAGAAGCCTTAAAGTCAGAGTCAGTGTATCTTGATTTCCCCAGTTCCTGGGGCAGCAGAGCAGGTCCAGTCCATGGACTCCTATGAACGGCACGCACCAGAGGTAGTGTGTCTGAGCTGGGCAATGGATTCCTGGGAGCTGCAGAGAGGTGCTGGAGTGCAGAAGGGGGATTAACTACCACCTGTAGTGAGCAGCACACATTCGCTGCCCACCGGGAGAGGGAAACCACAGCACTTTCAGCACAGGGATTTACAGATGCTCAGCAGCACTCTGCCTGCTGGCCGCAAGCCAGCTCAGCAAGTTTCATGTGTAGGGGCAGCATACTGGAATTCATAGGGACAAGACGTGTTCTCACACATGGCCCGTTTCAGACAGAGCTTGCAGACACTTACTCAGTATGAGTGATGACTGCGAAGAAGCTTCCCAGAACCAGCCTATGCTTTGCTGTGACTTGTTTTCCCCATCAGTAAGCACGCTGCAGCATTCTCACTGTGAGGTGCTGAGAGGGGAAGCACAGCGATTTCTAGAGGCTGTGTTTAAAACAGCTAATGACGATGAGCTCAGCCAGGAACCTGGTGGGGTCAGATCGCGTTGCCAGGCAGGCTGTTTCTAGTGGAACCAATGCAGAAGCTATAAATGTCAGGAATTTGCCTACCAGCTGACAGACAGTATCTGTCAGCAAAGCCTTCCAGTGTGATTGGAAGAGGTAGTTAGGTGAGAGATTGCTCACTGAATTAACATGATTTATCCTGGATTTTATGGACACCCTCAGCCAGTCAAGGAAGAACAATCAGCTTGGAAAGAGATGCACAATTCTTAGGGACACAGCAAAAGCACCATAGCTACACTGCTGGCTGCGCAGTATGCGCTGCAAAGGGGTTTGCCAGTGCCTGGCAAGAGCAGAGCATGTTGTGCCCCCACACCTCTCACCTCATCGCAGCTCTGTTTGCACACCATCACCTCTCCAGAGCAGCTGGAACCAGGACTGCTGACTACATGGAATTTGCAGCTCGTATGAGATTATTTTGAAAAGCCACAACTTCTGGCGGGAAAAGATACTTTTTTTTCTTCCTTGTTTCTCCAGTACAGCTTCGCTTAGTGAGTCTGAATTTAATAAAGTTCCCGCAGCAGCCAAGCTTCTATCCAGACTGGAGGAGCACAGATACACCCCCTTTCCTGAATGCCTATCTCCCAAGCTGGTTTGGATGCCACAGATGAAAGTGAAACCTTTAACATAGATTCAGTCCTGTTATCAGAGCGTCTCTGAGATGTGCCTGTTTCTCTACTTTTCCCCACCCGCACTCTCACACATACATTTTGCAGACTTGACCTGGAGACAAGAAGGAGGCTTGTTGCCTATCCCATTACTTTGCAGTGCCATGGCAGTTCCTTGCACAAGAGCCAGTACAGAAGACTATCCATAAGATCCATCATCTCTGTCAAACCTGTCCACTGCGGGAGCAGCAGGTAGTCAGTGTACTTGAGTATTTCTCAGCTCTTCCTTTAGACTGTAGAGTCAGGTCCCTGGTAGGCAGCAGCCCTGCCCAGCCACTATGCAACCTCTGAGCTTTTACGTGCAGGGATACCTTCTTCCCTCATAAACTGCAAAAGGCAACTCCAGTCCCTTTTCTTCATAGGTCTGCCAGACTTTCCCAGATGGTTTTAGTGGATGGGAGAGCCATTCCCTGTTATGGAGTACACCATTTATTCTGCCCAGAGGAACCACAGGTTTTTAAGTCCAGTAAGAAACATTACATTCAAACAGTGTGGTGTCTAGCATCATGCTGGCTGGAGAACGTCATCCTCCGTGGCAGGGTGAGCCCATCCTTCTGCTGAGGAAAGTTTTATTTTAGAGAGACACCTGGTCTTCATTTAAAGACTACATGTGATAGAGAACCCTGTACAGACTCTAGTAAATAATTTCAATAGTTAATTCTTTTCACTGTAAAAAAATCTGCACCTTATTTCCATGCTAAATTAGTCTGGTTTCAGCTTCCAGTTCCCTGGATCTGCTTGGACCACACCTCCAAGAGAAGCCCTGTAGCATCCAGCTTTCTCCCTTGGTGATTCATGTAAAGCAGGATTCAGACACTTTTAAAGCTTTGCTTAAGTGCATCTGCAAAGACTGTCTTTTTATAAAAGACTTAGCCCCCACATAGCCACACATGCTAAGCCAACCGAAAAAAAAAAAAAAAAGAAGGAAGATGGGCAAGTCAGGCCCAAAGACCAGTCCAGCCTGGTTTCTGACAGTAGCCAGCTACAGGTATTTAAATACAAATATAAAACCGAAAGGAGGCAGAGCAACTTTTTAAATAAAAGCATAAAATGCAAGGGAGGAAGAGCAACTCTTTTCAAGACACATCTCTCTAGCTTCAGTCCTCAGGGCTTTAGAGGCACCAAGCTGAAAGACATAGTGAGGTTTATCAGCTCAGGCGTAGGGTCACCCAGTTTGTGTTTGCATGGTTTCCAACCTGTTCAGGCATGGGCAGATTGAACTCAGGTCTGCTTGCGTAGCACTTCAGACGTGTATTCTTACATAAACATAAGACATGAGTCCTTAGGGCAGGTTTTCCAGATATCGGCTCACCCACAGGTGTTATCTCATCACAGAACTTGATCGAAGATCTACGACTTGTCACCGAGAGTCCCCAGTCACCTTTCCTTAAAGTTTCCCTACGCAGAGCGTGACCAGGGCCATGGCTTGGTACTATCCAGTCACACTTGTACTAAATTAAACCCAGGGAAAAGGCATTTGGCTGCATTTTGGCCATCTCCTGGACTCATAGCTCAGCATTTCTGGCTCAGTTTACACCACCACTACAAATGCCTTAAATTGACAGTATCTGGTTTACATTTACAGCAGTTTGTGCAATTCCTTTGGCTAGGGTTTTGCAAAATTTCCAGCAATGTATATAGGCAAATTAAAAAAAAAAAACAGAGTAGATTATTATGCTTTCCCCTGAAAAATATCACATGCTTCTCTTCTTTGTTTACTGTTCCTGTGATGGCACATAGGCACACCAGCCTCCGGCCAGGACATGTTCTGGGCTCGATGCTATTCTGATACAAGAAGAAAAAGGTACTGCCTCACAGGATTATGACGACAAACACAAGTGAGGCCAGAGACCCTTGGGACAATGCCACCTCTCAGAATGAAGCATTGCTCCCTTCCACACATGAAGGTGAAGGGCACAGAAATGGCCAGCATGTTTCAGATATACTGACTGGCAAAACCACCATCTTACGAGTTTGGCCAAATCTGAAATGCACCTAGAGCTAGCGAGGGAGCAGGTATCAAACTCTGCTGCTGACTGGCAGCCTATGTGATGTGTGGTGAGAATGATGGGAGAAGGGGGGCTGGTTGACTCCCCGACAACAGCCCAGCCTAGGGGCTCCCCGCCTCTTCCAGATGAAATTTGGATAGGACATAAGGCTTTTTGTTTCTGGCTGGGAAATCTGCCAAGCACCTCCCAGCTAAAGCCATGACAGGAAACTTCTGGCATCAAGCCCACACCTCATGTAACCCAGTAAGGATTGCTGACAGAGTGCCTCCATAGCGGGAGGTGGGCTGCAGGTCAACACCTGATTTCATGCTGGTAGTCCAATGCCAACAGTCAACCACTGCACAGAGCCAGAGGGCATGTATTTGCTCAGCATACACCAGCAGCAACATGAAGATCATTGCTGGAGCTTAATGGTAATTGGGAAGAAATTCAATTCTTACTGTGACATTGCTGGATTCAACTTCACTTACTTGTGCCCATCCACTCTGAACAAAGCAAGAAGTACAGGAGACAACTGGCAACAATACAAACCGCTGGGAGAGCTGATAGGAAGATCTGAGCTTTGTACAAGGGTTACTGAGATCTGAATGTTTGCGGAGAGCAATTAAGTGTGGGGAATAGCATC
>NW_010405315.1:8002-11580 GCF_000710305.1 Buceros rhinoceros silvestris | reverse complement strand
TTCCGATCTTTTATCACACTAATATTTCAGTATTTCCCTCCTTCAACAGATTCACCAGTCTGATAAGTAGGTCACAAAGAATTAGTGGAACGTTTTCCATGTTGCAAAATGCAATCCAGCATTATGACCGTTTGTATTATGTTGGAACCATTACTACCGTACCCCTCAGCTGCAACACTGGAATTACATGGTACCTTCTGCAGTAGGGTGTCAACAGGCAGTGCTCCCTCATTGTTCAGCCCTTGGTACTTTGCATACACTGATGGTGCAAGCTGTGTCTGGATGAGAGTGGTGAGCTAAAAGCCTCAGCACAGTTTGCTGTTAGTTGCAAGCCCAGGGTCCAGCTCCCTTAACCCCAACTCTCATAGCTGCTGCTTGCCAAGGTTTAGCAGATGGTTGTCAAAGCAAGAGTGGCTTAACCCTCATAGGGGGCCACCCATGTCCATTGCCTTCTCATGCAAAAACACAGCAGAAATAAATACCCTTCTGATTTCAAAGAAAAGACAGCAAAAAAGAGGTCTCCTCACTCCTCTTTCTAACAAAGGCTGCACAGTCACTGGCTTTGTGACCTGGGCAGTCTGTTAACACAACAATTAATTACAACACGGGCTGGGCAAACACAACTAGCTTACAAAGGTGTAGAGGCCAAGCTGGTTGTCAGTTTGTAAGCAATCAGGAAAAACTGCAACAGTTGATAGTTTTTACTTCTGTAAGCCTGTTGCCTCTATCACAAACCCAAAGTTCTCAGGACGCTCACAGTACAGGCTAAAATGCCACTGTGTGCAACAGGGTAAACTCCTGCATGGAAAAAGTAGAGCATCCACTGAGCTCTGGGACGGTCAGCAGAGCAGCTCTTGGCATTTTTGCTACACATGCTCACTTTCATTTGGACAGGCAAGGAGAGAGGGCTCTAGAAAAAGGAACCAAACATAAAGGAGGAATTTCACAAAACAGAAAGTTGCTAATTATCCACCCCCAAGGCTGTAGCACTGGTCTTGCTTTGATGTGCCTCCAGCCTATATCATGGGACATTCAGCTCTGGCAGCACGCTGCAGGGATTGCAGCTGCTCTTTTAGTATCTGGGTGTCACCTGGGTATCAGACATTTCTTAAGAGTTCTCACAGCTGTGCCACTGTCCTCTGCACCCTCAGCCAGCAGTTGTTTTGACATTGTGGTGCCTCAAAAGACAGCTTTACACCACCTTCCATCATAAATCTGCAGCCTGCACCACAATTTCAAGCCTGTGCATAGTCATGGTGATTTCCAAAGTCACTGGAGGTCTCAGGGGCTGCATTTATGTTCTACCTCTCCACAGCTTAACGCTCTTTAGTCTTCACCAGATTTCTGTCCCTGGAGGGACAGAGACATCCCAGCTTCAGCCTGGAAGTCCAGACAGGCACCTCTGTCCTGACTCTGCGTGCTATGGCTTTTGTGTCCCTGCAGCCTTCCAGGAGCAGGGAGTGTCATGTTGGGGTACCAGAGATAGATGCAGCAGCTCAGTGTGAGGCCACATGCACAGTCAGCCCAGTGGGATGCCCCAGGTGCCTGATCTGCCCCCCGTTTCATGCACTTTCTGCACCAGCACTCACGAAAACCTCTGGACTACTGTTTCCCCTTCCTCCTTCTGGCTGTCCAAGGCAAATGTGGAGGTGCCCCTCTTTCTCTTGAAATGTAAATGTGCTGCAGCTGGTCAGCAGATTATTTTTTAATGAAAAATGGCTGTAATATAATCATTTGCCAGAAAATCAATTTTCAGAAGCAACGGCTAATCTTTCTTTTCTTGGTATTTTTTCTTTTTTTAAAAATTTTTTTAAGAACCATTTAAGGTTTTGATTGCAAAGCACACATGAACTCAAATGTCATCCAACACTGGAAATTTGGGAAGGGTCATGGCATTTTCTAATGAAAACATATTTTTTGTAGGAAGAGACATCAAAAAAGGAACATTGAAATAATACAATGGAAAAGAACACGCAAAACCAATATTCTTATTATCTAGAGTCTGGCCGGCACATAGGCAAAGGGTTCCCAAATTCACAAGGCAAGTGAACATCTGCAGTGCAGTGAGCCACTCCTCTCAGTGTGCATCTGCATAGTCCAGTCTGCAGTAGGACCACAACTCCATAGCACCAAACACAGTAAGCCCTTCATTCCGCTTTGGTTCTGTACTAAAACCCACACAATAGTGAGCTACACTAGATAATGAGCTACGCTGGTCTCTCTACAGCTTCAGGAAGAAGCACCTACAAGTTTGCTAGGGCCTCTACAACCTTTACCATGAGAAGAAATTCATCTTTGCCAGATCCTGTGCTTCAGTCATCACAATCTTGATGCACACTGCAGTTTTCTGCTGCTACCATTTCCATTTAACTAGTCTATTTAAAGACAACACTTTAAACCTGTATTTCCACTGAATCTGGAGAAGAACCATTCTTTCATTGATAGAGCTTGTGTCCATGCCAACTGCTCAGAGATAAAAACTGCTGCCTGAGCCACTCCATGCTCCCAAGGACTTTGCAAATCAATGTTTAGTCCATGCCAATCTTCACCACTTTTCTGCTCCTGGTGAAGGTGACGGTGGGTGTGGAGATTATAGCTTTGTTGCCCAACACAGCTGCACTGAAACCCCACAGCAGCAAGAAACGCAGATTCTTCCCAAGATCTAGGTGAATACTTTCTAATGTCAGGCACTAGTGCAGCAACTGCTGCTGTAGTTCCCCTTGCTGTGAGCGATGGTTGTGCTACAGCTGTCACCATTGGGAAGCCATTGTTCTTCACTGCAAGGGAAAGGCAGGAGGAGGTACCCTGATAGAAGCCTGCACCAGCTGGGCTTCCAGAGAGGGTCCCAACTGCCAGGCTGAGCATTAATTACTGCTGAGCTGGCTTTGAAATGGCTTTGGGAAGGGTCTTTGGGATGGCTGAGATGCAAGCGGCTTGCTTACTTTTCCTCCTCATACACCACTTCCTCACAGCCTGTGGCTGAAGACCCTCAGGGTGGGAAAGCAAGGTCCCAGTGCAGCCTCCCTGTGCAAGGAGGCTCCCAAGAAGTTTCTAGTGGACGCCTGGTCTGGGGAGATCAAAGGGAAAACAAATCTCCTGGGAGACCCCCAGGTGATACCAAGGGGCTAGAAGCAAGAAGAGGGGCACAAAGCACCTCCTTGCATACTTCTCCACCAACCCCTGTGGTGACTGTGGGCCTGGATCAAATGTACCCCCTTCAGTAGCAAGTTCCTGAGAGCACAGTCCGGTTCCCACCTGGTTTCTCTTCCCTACAAACCCTTTTTCATATTATAGGCACGCTGCTAGCCGAGTGGGCCTGACTCCCATCACAGGCATCATCATAAGCCCCCATTTCCCACCAGGGCCATAACCCTCCCCAGCGATCCAGCAAAATAGCTGAAATTCCTCAGCAGGATGAGCCTAAACCAGGCATGAATATGCGACCCCGCAAATAAACAAACTTCCTCCCATGTTGTTTGGCCCTTTTAATATTTCTGTCAGCACAGGAAACTTCTGGTGAAGTGAACAGGCAATATTTCAGAGGGGAGAAGCAGCCTGCTGGTCACAAATTTAGTAGT
>NW_010405315.1:0-7870 GCF_000710305.1 Buceros rhinoceros silvestris | reverse complement strand
GAAAGAGTCTGCATGTCCATTCCTCCTCTCTGTTATTTTCTCTCTGTTAAGCTCTGGCAGAGATAAAATACCACTGAGGGCCAGGTCCAGCCATCTGATCTGTCAATTCGAGTTGCCATTCTGGACTTTTGCTGACTACTTCTAAGGATACAAACTGCCTGATTCTGGGAGACAGAATAAGAAAAAGGAGAAACAAATACTGATGCACACTACAATTTTAGGTCAAATATCTTGGGTTTCTTCCCAGGCACCCGGTCCAGTTATAAGGTGCCTAACAAGAATAATTTTTTTATTATTTACATTCTATGGTCAGATTTTTCTCTATTTTTCCTTCATTGCTTCATTTGCCTCTGAAATCTCTGAACAGCAGCTATGACCAAAATGTTTCTCACCTCCTCCTATGGAGTCATCTCTTGTACCACAGAGCCATGTGTTTGCAAGAGGTAGCATTACCTCCTGTCAACTGAGATAAGGTACAGAACAAAACCTTTACCATTGATATCCAGGAGTGGGATGCAGTTCTTCCTCCACAGTTTGTACAGCCCAGACCTCTAGTCCGAGTGCAAACCCTTCTACAGCTCCATCTCATTTGTTTCAGCAAAGGAAGGGTTTTCTCACTCTCATTTATGATCCCCTGTCCTGGGCACTGACAGCCCTTGGGTCACTGGCCCCAAAAGCAGTGAGATTCTTTTTGGAGGAACCACTTCAGGGAGATCGCCAAGCTGGGTGCCTTCCATGCTCACGTGCAAGAAACAAACAGCCCTGGAAAGTGCGTTCAGCATTCAGAGAGCAAGCAATATCTTTGGTCTAGGCAACTGCCAAGTCGCATGAACTGGGTACGTTGCTGTTCACCGTGACTGCTTGCTGCTCTCCTGCCAGAGATGGATCTGGGACCATGCCCCAGCGGTGGGGAACAGGCCCGCCCAGCCCTGCAGCAAAGTCCCTCTGGCAGCAGCTGTCCAGGAGTAGGGCAGTGACCAGCGTGGCAGCACAGTGCTGACATCTGTGTCTGAGCAGGGTGCCAAGCCCCGCGGGGTGCAGTCAGTGGCTGGGCTCTGCCTTCGCAGCAGACAGGCAAAGGCACATCTGTGATCTATTTCTTGTGCTAACAAGGATTCCCTGCATGGAGTCTTTTAACTTCCGATTTCTGTCCTTGAAGATGAGGCTAATGATAGTCCTAGGATCTCCTACACAGAGAAAAAGAAACTTCATTAACGCTTGCAAAATCCTTCAGAAAACAGCCTGAGGATGACCAAGGGTGATTTCACTGATAACCTGTACATTAACCTACAGCCTGAGGAGTCAGGTTTGCTTCCGATTGGGAGCAGAGCAGCCAGAGGAAAGTAGCTGTGTTGGTAAAACTTCTATTCTGCCCACCCGGACTGCAGTGGGATCAGTTTAGGACTGAAATAAGCTTTGGGGAGTCGTTGAACTCTGACCTAAGCTAGAATAATAGGATGTGTTTATGTCTGACAATGGGGGAGCTTTGCAGAAACCTCCAGTGAGCTCCATATGCAACACCGTTTTTATGGTCCTCCTAAGAAGGGAATTTCAAGAGATCATATATGCCGTAAGTGTAAATTATGACATACATTAAGGACCACCCGCATCAAATGGATGGTCGCCCCAGCCCGGGGTTTTCATGGTGAATTGAGAACAAATTCCACAGCCTCTCTGGTTTGCGCTTCCATAGAATAATGTATTTTCAGGTCAGCAGAGCTGTCTGCTTCTCACACAATAGATCCTTTCTCCCCTTTCCCCATACCTGTCAATTGCTCTCTGCCTCTGCTGTAATTTATGTTTTACTTCAGAACTGTATGACTAAACTGGAAATGGCTGAGGATACAGCAGCTAGGAAAAGCCTGTTCCCAGACATGGTCAGTGCAGCATTACCACTCCAGAAATTCAAACAAGCACAAGGCAGCCTTGCAGATGCACTGCATTACTGTACAACCCGTGTACAAGATGGAAACGCCTCCACCAAGGGGCCTATTTTTACGGTTTATTTTTAATATTTCAAGCTGCATATTTGTGAGGAAAAAAGTGGAAGCATTCAGAGGTCAAAAAACTTGCCAAAACTGATCCACAGATCAAAGAATAAATGTAAATAGACATATGGGTCAAGGCAGTATGTAAATCTTCAGACTCTCCCTTTAGTATCTGCGCAATACTGTAAGCCACATGTAGACTCTACCAGATGTCTCTGGAACTGGCAGCTTGTAATTGCCTGCAGAGACTCTAGCTGGCCTGAAAGGATTAGGTTTAGGACCACGAAGCTGTGTCTACTTCACTTTTTGATCTGCTCTCCTAGGTTATAGCAGCAATAATCATAGCTCCCTTGTTAAACTGAACGTTTTGATTGTAAGCTAAGAAGTAACTATTTTGCTTGGCAGGCCAGAGACTGCCTATCTTCTTCCAAACTACTCTACAGTTACAGTGACTCTTCTGAAAGGTTCTCAGTAGATCCATCTGACACTTTCATCACACTCAGGTTAATTTAAAAATTGAATCTTTAGCAGGTATAGCACGCCATTATGATGCAGTTTGTGATCTCCAGTGGTATTACCGAGCTCACAGACTTTTTTCATTTTCTCTGGAATAAAGAATCATTGTTTTGTTGGGGTTTTGTTGCTGTTGTTTTTTGGGTTGGTTTTTTTTTTTTTTTTGCACTGACTATATTTGAAACCTTTTTCTTTTAAGGATTAAACACTATTATTTTCAAAATGCAAAGATTTTCTTAATTAGGTGCTGACAAATAATATTATACTGCACAAATATTTTTCATAAGAGACTGCATGCTGTCCTTCCATAAGCTGCTTTGTGTCTTTCTAAATCTTCCCTCCGGCTCTTTGTTATCCCTTCATATAGTGGAGCTATTGCACAGACTGTTTCCTTGTTTAATAGAACCAGCCAGGTACCAGTATCTATTGCTCTGCCTCAAACAGCTTTCCCCGATATGATATTGTCTACTGTTCCCTCCCCAATATGGGGATTCAGTTTAATGTGGGGGCCAGTCTATAGGTCTCAGCCCTGAAGATGCTCTGGTGTGTTACATTTTACACCTTGAGCTTTCTCTGGCAATGAAGAGCTCCTGCCCTTTTCCCATGTACAAATCCAGGATAGATCTTCAAATTGGTGGGTCTTTCTCCTGTGCTTATTTCGAGAATGGTTTAATGAAACGTGGGACTGCTTTATCATGACTATTAGGCAGTGGGACACATCTCTCAAGACAGATTGTAGTGCACTCTGCCTGTTTTTCATACCTTGTTTAAGGCAGTAAGAAGCAGTGAAAAATGCCAGGGAATTTCCTGTGCTTTGGAGAATTCCTGCTAGTCTAGATCCCAAGCAGTGGAGTCTCAGAGCCTCCCAGGCTAGAGATAAAAAAGTGGGGAGAAAATTCAGGATTTGGGATTGCCAGAGGACTGAGAACTAGTCCTGAGAAAGAATTGGTATATATAAATGACCCAAACTCATCATAATTTAGAAACACCTCAAGATGCAACTTCTCCCTGAGCTTCCCCAGAACACAAAAACTCTGGGACATTACTATTATCAATCTGGCTGAGTTGGTTATTGTGATGAAGAAACATCAGCGACATCAATGGTCCTCTAACACTACTCGATTACGCACCTCGTCCCACCAGCCAACCAACCCACCTGTAAAGGTTTTGCTCTTGGTGATTTTTTCAAGACAATGCAGAGCATTAAGTACAGCTATCACCTAATTCTGAATTTGGCAGAACTGTCTCTTAAAAACAAGCCAGTAAATTTCATCTTCACCTCTCCCTTTGCATCTTCTGTGCTTTCCCATCACTGGTTTGCTCCTACCCTCCATCAAGCTCCCTCTTCCCACCTGCTTTTTTCTGTGCATACGATTCACTTAACATTTGGTGCACCATTTTATGCTGTATGAGCTTTCAAGAATTTTGCAGTATAAACACTTTTTCTCAGTAGGTTGTATTTACTGCCAATTCATTTACAATCTGACCCTGGAATAAGCACTTTGACTTTTTTTTAAAGTTAAAATGGTTTGAGTTTTATATAGCAAATATTTTGTGTTGATTGCTTTTCAAACTGCCGGCCATCTGTCTATTATTAGCATCAGACCCTGACAACAGGAATAATCTGCTCATTAAATCACTATTGAGCATAGTGTTTAGGTTTTGACATTAAGAAAATAGAAACGTTTTCATGTCTTGAATGGTTCTCAGGAGATAAGTGCTACCATTTAAAGGCAAAACTAATAGGGTCCTCAGAAATCACCCTGTTTCACATTTCCAGCTTCAAAATCAGAGGAAAACAGGCCTGGAAAGGACTTTCTGGATCATCGAGTCCACTTCTCATAACACCACACGGTACAGTCCCTAGAGGCTTGGGTCGTGTTAAGTTTCTCCGTAAAGATCAGCAGCAGATGATCTATATCTGTCACATAGGCCCTCAAACTTCAATGTACCAGCCTGCAGTCAAAAGGGATTTGCAGGTGCTCCACACAATTGAATGGCAGGGTCACTAGTTTAAGTGTCTGAATACATCTCCAAAGTTTGAAAGTAGCAGAGTAGTCAATACTGAACACCAGATCTCTCTCAGATCTGACATGGAGAGGTCTCACACCCAAAACAAAACTGACAATTACATTCTCCCTCCCTTCGTGACTTCAGACAAAGGTGCGATGTTTGGGCTTCTTGGCAGGACAATGAATCCAGGAGCATTTCTTCTGCAGAAAAATTTCCAGCGACAGCTAGTCTCCCTTTCAAAGAGGCAGCACCCCTCCAGACATGCCCTAAAACTTGCAATATCACATCAGCAGCAGCCGCCTTTTGCAGCCAGTGAAACTGCTATTTAAGGAGAATCATACAAGCACATTTGCTGCGTGTGCCGAGGACCAAGCAATAGCTTTCGGCACACGAAGCAAAGTCAAACTCCTGCGTGCATACTGCAAACCAAGAAGGATAATTAAAGACAGTGTTAATTTCTGTGAATACTCTGACCTCAACTCAGTGAAAACAGCACCTCCATTTCACACTCCTGGGCCCACCAGGCAGCCAACCCACCTGCAAACCCCCTGCTCTTAGTGATTTTATCATAACAATACAGAGTGCTCAGTTTAACTGTCTCAATAGCAACAACCTTCAGGCATCTGCTCGCAGTGGCAATAAAAAAAAGGTGTTATCATCCTGTTTTTGAGAATACATCCTTTAGTACTAACATAGTAAACAGGTGAAGAGGCCAGCACTGCAGACTAATACAGTTCACTGATTTTGCAACCAGTTGCTCTTGAGAGGAGCAAGTCTACTTCCAAGTTATTAATAGCAGCGTAGTTTAATAATAATAATAGACATCTGGATGAAATCAGATGAGGGGAGCAGTACCACATGTGCACAGGGAATCCAGGCATGTCCCAGGATCACTCACATATTTTGGTACAAGAAAAGCCAGAGTATTTCATTGAGAGGGGAGGAGGAAGCCAGCCAGAAAGCATTTGAAACCTGGAACTCTGCTACTTTTAAACTAAACATGAGTACATTTCTGCTTATCTCCTTACCCCTGCAAAGACAGCTTTTGCTGAATATCCAAATGTTAATGGAACAAGCCCACAGGGAAGGCAGCCAAGCCAAGTATCCCTGCCCAGAATTAGCTTTTCCCTTGATTGCTCCCTTTTTTTCATTTGTCCAATGTTTCCCAGCCTGTCTCTTTCTCCTTATTATGCATAGAGATCATCCCAACATCCTCCTAATTCATCTTGACTTGTTCAACAGGCTCCCCCAGCCCTAGGTGCCTCCAAATCCATGTGGTTTGCAGTGATTAGGCAGGTCAGATAACCATTGCTTCTCACAAATCACAGTGTGGATGTTCCTTGGCTGGGAAAGGGATCTGCCTACGTTGCTCTGCTCTTGAAGGAGGAGGATGAGCCAAGATGGAGCAGCTCAGTCACTGGGGCAATTTGAGTTTTCTCAGCTGTGCACAAGCCAAGACATCCCTGGACACAAGAGTGACAAAGGTAGCACCACACTGCACTGTCTTCCCTCCACTTGTCGATCAAGCCCAACAGACGACCAAACACCATCGCTAGTTAAGAAGGCAAAACCAGCCCAGGTAGCCAGGGAAACACATCACGCAGGATCATCTGAGGGAAGTACCGTGTTTGCACTTGCACAGGGAGAGAACTGAGGGCAGCTGTGACCAACAAGGTGGTCAGGGGAGGTGTTCCCAGCTTTGCCCTCTCTGGCAGAAGACGCTGAAGAAACTGTCTGGAAAGCAATTTTACTTTCTGTGTAACAGATCTTCATTTTAACAGGTGCCCTGCTTTCATATATTAGGGGACAGAAGTGGGTCCATTCAGTTTCTCCTATGAGTGGATTGTTCCTGTGGTGACAAGAAGTGGGCTGAGTCACTTGTCACACAGCCTGGCTGAGGCAACTGTACTCTCCTTAGCCTGACGAGCGTGAATACATACAAAAGATGAATTGGAGAACTCATCGTTTCTGTTAAAGGCTGCCATAGAGCATGAAAAAATCAAAAGCAACTGAACCAGAAAGAAGGAAATGAATCTGTGGAGACACGGACCCTCTGGCAGAAGACCATCTGTGTTCCAGAGACTATTTAAACTTTTTTGTATAAAGATGACTACTACCAAATGAAATATCTGACATACAGCCACCAAATTAAAGTATATTCTAAGACTTCAGAGTTGTCCTACTAAATATGAGTATCAGCTTTATCCATGATGTGTCACAGACAGACCTCTGGGGACCAAGGTAGAACATCTCAGTCAACTTCCTCGTGCATCAGGGACAAAGGAATACCCTCCGGACACACAAGATGGGGAAAAAAATTGTGGTCAGTGATCCAAGTGAGGGCAAATAACCTGAGAATGGTCCAAGTGTGGTCCTGGGGGATGAGGGAAGTCTTTACACCAGGAAGGACCCTGGGAGCAGGGAAATATGCTTGAGCTCTATCCATCCTTACTCCTGCCACCTCTCAGGGCCCTCAGGGCAATGCCATGCAGAGGGGTGTTGCTCTGCAAGGATCCCAACCATCTGACCTTCACTCAACCCATGTCACCACGGCTTTTAAAGGTTTCATACAAATGATTAAGAGAAAAAAAACCCCACCTGCTTACTTCAGAAATCTCCTGACATTACTTGGCTTAGATAGAGTAAGCAGAAAGCACATGTCAGTGTTTCTGTGGAAAGGCCATTGAGTGATCCAAAGAAGGCAGGAAGGCAGGAACTGGTATGATCATCTTTGCACCCCACTGAGTTGAGCAGAAAGATCACCTCTGCTCCCCCAGAGCCTTGTCCTATTTGGCAACATCCTACTCCATGAGTAGAATGTGTGGTTTTCCTGGGGAAGAAAAGTGCTGCCATCCCATCAGCTCAGTAGAAAATCTAGGACCACACTAATGATTTAAAGGCCCTGTTCCTTGCTGGAAACCCTGTGTGCCAGTGTCCTGGTTCGAGTTTGAACAGAACTTATTCTGTTCAGTGATTTTACTTTCCAGCTCAGTCACTTCTAAGTAACTGCACTGTCTGAAGTTAACGGCGTGTTTTTGCAGACAGTGTCTGCTTCTCGAAGTGATAGAGCTTGATGTTCACAGTTACTGCCAGGGATTGGTGTGCAGAAAGGCTCTTGCTTACACTTGCTTTTGTGAAGACCAAGGTCACTGCTAAATCCTGTGTCCCACAGTGCGATGCAGTGAGTTAGACACTGCACCTGTGGGGAGGAGCAGACAAGACAGGTGACCGTACGCTGACCAGAAAGGTGTTCCATCCCATATACGTCATATTCGGTATAAAGGTGAGGGATCATAAGGGTCAATCGTTCTTCTTCAATGGCCGGTGTCCAAGGAGGACCCTGTCCATTCTGCCTT
>NW_010405314.1:4273-32915 GCF_000710305.1 Buceros rhinoceros silvestris | reverse complement strand
CATATATATAATATATGCAAACATATATATAATTAAGGCATGCAAAGGAAAAGACATTACTGACAATCTCAAGTGTAGCATGCTATGCAACTGTGCAAGACCGGGGGGAAAAAAGAAAGAAAAAAAAGAAAAAAAGGTTAATTTCTATGTTATTTGGATGCTTAACACTCCAGGTTGTGATTCTGGCTGTGCTGTGGAGTACTCACTACGTTAGTTCTCTGTACACACCAGGGAAAAATAGTCAGAGAAGTCACGTTAACTCCATAGCAAAGGGAATGAGTGTGAAGGTATGACTGTTGGTTTTAATACATTTACACAAATCCAGGCTCATGTAATTGGAGTTTTCATTTTCCGGCTTAGAAATCTGTTGAGTGGTCACCTGTGAACTCAGAAAGCCATAAAGCACACAGAAGTTGTTGCTGTTCACTCCTCAGCTTCACACAAAATTCTGTGTGTGTGTGTATAAATGTGCATATATGCACGGGTTAACTGGAGAAGCACATCAGATACATATTCCATGCCAGCTGCTATCCTTCTGAGCAGTTTTTTATGCTCACTTAGATACTGCATCCTTAATACACTGGGGCACGCCTCCTTGCGAATGCTAAGCCTGGCTTGCATTTTTTAAAGAAAATAATCTTTTGCTCTATTTTAAGCAGACTAATACAAATAATTCTGCATTATTACTGAAGAGACCTTTAACAGGGACTAGAGTTAATAGTAAAACACCCACACACCTCTCCTCCTGTTACTGCTACTAAGAGTTACATGTATGGAAGAAGAGAATCTAATAATTGCATTTTTGCTTCAGAGCAAAAGCACATATGGTGACTGCAGCTGCATGTGGAGACTTAGGAATTCATGTAGCCCACCAAAAATATAGATGACGTCACAAAAAGTAACAGAAAAACAACGGAACAATAGAATAACTCACTGCCTTTTCATAGCACAAAACTGTTGTTGTCCAAACTAGAGGTAAAGAAACTGTAAAACCTCAATTTTTCAAGTTAAAATATGTTGCTCACAACAAAATTCTCACACCGGGAAAAAAGGTAGTATTGCACACTCACTTCTTGGTACTGGTGGGTATGGTTCTTGTTGGAGTTTCTTGTTCATTTTTAGTGTTAACAATAGGCCTTGCGAGGATGTCTGTTACAAAACCATCCATGCATAGATAACAAAAGAATTTTTCAAAGACTGTAGATTGGTTTTCTTCTGGTTTAGGGTAGCAGAAGGATTTTTTTTTTTTTTAATCAAGCAGTCAAACTGGTAGTCTTAACAGGAGAATCACTAAAACTATATTCCCTTTCAAGAGAGAAATTTGCGTATCCATGTATCTGCATATGAGCAAGATGGTAGGCCCTTCATATAACAACCCTTTTGCATACCCTGTTTTGTATCTGTTCGTGGAGATGCATAGACATCACTGGCTCAAGAATGGCTGGCATTAAAAGTGGGGTTATCTGCAAAATACTGAATGCCTCGTTCTTCAGAGTGTGGGATTCGCCAGGATACACAGAATAGCGGCTAAGTATAGCCACTATTAGGAGCGCGCACCAGATGGTACTGCTCTGTATAAATACTTCCTATCGTTGCAGCTGTAGGTTTTCCTCCTGTTACATATTTGTCTGCTGTATAATCGTAGCCCAAAATATACTGGTCTACATACTGTTCCAGCACCGATGATCTCATGTGAGAACCATGATCACAGACCCAGCCAGCCAGCGTTTGCAACCTCCCCACTAATGAGGGAGGTACTGCAGACCCAGACACTAGCTCAGCACCTGTGACACAGACAAATCCTCCAGTTTTCTCTTGCCCTTGTGGTTAGGTATCCTTAATTCCCTGCAGTATCTCCTTTGCTCTGTCTTGATGGTTCTTGAGCTATAAATTTCTTGTGGCAGGAGTTTGTTTTAATTAGGCAATTAAGATTGTGGCAAGTGAATGAGGGGAGTTAAAGAAAAGGAAAAGGTGTGTCTTCAAGGACAAAAAAGAAAGCAATGAAAATGTATAGTCATAGAGATGTGTCATTAAATAGACCAGAATGCCAGAAGTAATACCGGGGGAAAAAAAAAAACAAACCAGAAATAATGAATAAATAGTTCAGCTCTGGATTTGGAAAGAGGCAGAACAATGGACACTCATTAGAGGGCAAAGTCCTCTCTAGTTCGTAAATAATCAAAGGTGATGTTAAACAACATCTATCTGAAAGAAGGGCAGCAGACTCTGGTGTTATTTTTCAGTAAACTCTGGTATGTTTGGCTAGTTCTCAGTGGCTGAAATAATAGTAATTAGGGCTAGTCAGCAATTACTCACTAAGAGGTCTAGTTGGTGCTATACGTGGAAAATTTCCGTTCATTTGACTTTAAATTTCAATGGAAGTTTTACTGAAAATCTGCTATTGCAACAAAATCCTGGTAGAATCCAAGCAGATCCAATGGAAACTTGCCTGGCAAGATGCTGGGGACTCCTGGGGGTTACAGCTCCTGGCCTCCACCTCCCCTAACAGCTGGGTCCCCTGAGAGGGGCACTTGCTATGGGGCCAGCAGGCTAACACCCAGCCCAGGCAGCCCAGGTGCTTTGGCTGGGGGTCCAGCGTGAACTCGGGGTGGCAGAGTTTCCTCCCATGGAGCCTGGCCTCAGAGCTGCACTGGCAATCCTGTCAATATTTCCAGGTCTATTATGCTGTGCAGTAGCATCCCGGGAAACAGATAAATAACTAACTAGATAGATAGATAAATGAAGAAATAAATAAAATACCTTTTAGTTAATGAAATCATCTCTTACTGTGAACACTTAAAACTTTGTCCCGAACCTGGGTGGTAAAGAGTGTTTTTGTAAAAGCATAGAGATATGAAGTTGGAAAGGATCTCAAGTAACCTCCCATTCCACACCTGGATTAGATAATATTCCTAGGTTAGTTTGCAGACAACATTGGCTCCAGCTGCTCGTTTCAGACATTTAGTAAAGTCCAGGGGGAAAAAAAAAAAACCTGCTGTGCTAACTAGTCTTACAACCTCTAAAGCCTAAACTTCTAAACAGAAGGATTGCTGCTTCCAGCTGTGCAGGAGTCACTGCTGATACCTCAGTACCCTCTGGATGCTGAGGTGCTGGGGAGCATCTGCAGTGCTGCAGATCTGCTGCCTTCATCAGCAAAACATAACACTAAAGGGAGTTATGTCGTGTGGAGCCTAAGACCCCCTGCCCACCTGGTGAGTAAAGTTCTAATCTCAATGCATTGTGTAATGATAAATAGCTTTGGAAATCAATACACTGTCCCAATTTGGCTACATAAAATGAGATTGAGACCTTGTTCCAGTAACAACAATGAAACAGCAGGTGTTTATCACCCAGCAGAAGCAGAACTAAACATAAAAGGACGCTTGCTTGGCCACAACTCTCTGGGACACTCTGAAGTGGATGTTTCAAGTTCCACATGCTCAAACAAAAAAATATTCACAGCATTCATTCATCTTTACATGGAGCATGTGCCTCTCCTGGCACATTTTTCTTAAGGCTTGGGAAATTTACCCTGTTCTCAATAACAGATTGCCTACTCATAAATTACCAAAAGGAGAGTCCATACCTCATCTTAGCTGAAAATTCACTGATGGCAGGAAGTGATGGCTGCTCACCATTAGTGTTAGCCCCCTTTTCTGTCTCTGGCCATGGTGGAACTTCTGACTTTTCTACCACAGATCATGCGAGCCTTCCCATGCTTTCTTTCCGAGATGGCTAGGTTTAAATTTTACACAAGCAGCTCAAGTAATTGACCCAGTTTCCAGATTGCCATGGCCAAACCAACCCAACAAACAGATTCACATGTGTAAGTTAATACAAGTGCTCATATGGAGACTGGCACTTCTCCTTTGAACCGCCACCTTTAACTTGGTCCATCCTGAGCAAGCTTAGAGGGCTTAGCACAGAGCATTTCTGACCTTTCCATAAGGAAGCAGCTGCTGAGGCAGACACCTTTTCACATACCCCACCTTATTTACTGTTTCTTACAGGTTGCTTGGTGGTTACATCTTGGCTCACAACACCACCTTCTCACCATTCAGAGGCACTTCAGCCTAATATATCATTAGTGCACAGAAACAGATGCCCTACTTACATCCTCAAAGCCTGGTTACAGGGGTTAGGAGCCACCTGTTTCCCACCAGCTACAGAGTGATACAAGTTACACATATCTGGAACATACAATGAACTGATATAAATCGTCTCATGGGGCCTGGGTTGCCTTAACACACCCCTTTGCTCTTAGTGATGCTTTTGCACCCTACAGTTCATTTTTAAAACCTTCTGCAAAATGCCATTCGAAGCTTTTTTTAACCCAGCCTCAAAGAAAACAAACATTTGAATTACCCCTGCTTGCATACCTGTGAGTAACTGGACAGATACAGGCCCAAGGTTGGAAAGCTTACGGAGCAGCTCGTCTCGAGTGCCATCATGTGGCGCATACAGGACCACCAGGTGATCAGGCCCCGTCAGCACAGGTTTATGAAAGGCAGATCCTGCTTGAGGAGGACCCAAGGAACTACATGCCTATCAGTCTGATCTCAGAGTCGGGGAAGGTTATGAAGCCTATCATCTCAAGTGTCGTCATGCCGCACATATAGGACAAGCAGGTGATCAGGCCCAGTCAGCACAGGTTTATGAAAGGCAGATCCTGCTTGACTAACCTGATCTCCTCCTATGATAAGGTGACTCTCTTAGTGGATGAGGGAAAGGCTCCGGACATTGACTACCTAGACTTTAATAAAGCTTCTGGCACTGTTTCCCACAGCATTCTGCTGGATAAAAAACTGGCTGGATGGCCGGGCCCAGAGAGTGGTGGTGAACGGAGTTAAATCCAGCTGGGGGCCAGTCACAAGTGGTGTCCCCCAGGGCTCAGTATTTGGGTCTGTTCTCTTTAACATCTTTATCAATGATCTGGATGAGGTGATCGAGTGCGCACTCGGTAAGTTCGCAGATGACACCAAGTCAGGCAGGTGTGTCAATCTGCTTGAAGGTCAAAAGGCTCTACTGGTCAAAGTTCTACTGGTCAAATCCCAGGTCCTGCACTTGGGCCACAACAACCCCCTGCAACGTTACAGGCTGGGGGAAGGGTGGCTGGAAAGCTGCACAGCAGAAAAGGACCTGGGGGTGTTCATTGATAGCCAGCTGAACATGACCCAGCAGTGTGCCCAGGTGGTCAAGAACGTCAACAGCACCCTGGCTTGTATCAGCACCAGCAGGAGAAGGGAAAGGATTGTCCCCCTGAACTCAGCCCTGATGAGATCACACCTTGAATTCTGTGTTCAGTTTTGGGCCCCTTACTTCAAGAAGAATATTGAGGTGCTGCTGCATGTCCAGAGAAGGGCAATAAAGCTGGTGAAGGGTCTGGAGAGCAAGCCTTATGAGGGGTGGTTGAGGGAACTGGGGTTGTTTAGCCTGGAGAAAATGAGGCTGAGGGAGACCTTATCGCTTTCTACAGCTACTTGAAAGGAGGTTGTACTGAGGTGGGTGTCAATCTGTTCTCCCAAGTAAGAAGCGATAGGACAAGGAGAAATGGCCCCAAGCTGCACCAGGGGAGGTTTAGGCTGGATATCAAGAAAAATTTCTTCACTTGAAAGGGTTGTAACAAGCTGTCAGGAAGGTGGTGGAGTCATCATCCTTGGAGATATTTAAGACATACAGAATCACAGAATCACAGAATCATCTGGTTGGAAGAGACCTTGAAGATCATAAAGTCCAGCTGTACACTCTGCACTGCCAGGGCTCCTAAACCATGTCCCTCAGCACCACATCTACACGTCTTTTAAACACTTCCAGGGATGGGGACTCCACCACTTCCTTGGGCAGACTGTTCCAGTGGTTAGGTGTGGCGCTTAGGGACATGGCTTAGTGGTGACCTGGCAGTGCTGGGTTACCAGTTGGACTTGATAATCTTAAAGATCTCTTCCAACCAAAATGATTCTGTGATTCAATAGAAAATTATATTCCCCACTATTTTCTCCAGGAAATCTTACGTCAGACCCTAGGCTGTTACAGGGTATGTGGTTTGTTGTATTGCTCATTAAGAGTCTGCAAGACTTTGAACACTGCTACTAACCTCACCTACAGCAAACACCCGCACAACCAGTAGCTGAGGTAACAATAGACAATTAAAGCAGTGAAGTTCCTAGAAGCTACTGGGAAATCAAAGGCGAGATTATTCATAAAGCAAGTTTCCCTGAAATTGTCTCCGATGCCCAAGATCTGCTATGTACTATGTGAAAAATATCAAACTGCATTCCATCTAACAGCATTCATGGTGGGATGAGTCAGGTAACCCAGTGACGAATAACTTGTGTTCTTATATATACAAGTACACACTGCCAGAGCCATGAAGAGACACTTTGCTTAAATAGGAATAATTTACCTGCTTCAGGTACAAAGGAAAGACAAGGACAAGCTCAATATTTCTGTAAAAAAAGAAACATCCTCTGGGTGGGAATAAAACCATTTCCCTTCCATAGACTCTGTCACCAGCAACAAAGGGATCACATCCTTAACTTCAGAAGCTGGGAGCATGCTCAGTCTGTGCTCCAGCCACTTTGCAGCACAACAGCTACCACGAAGGTCAAGTTACTTATTCAGCAGAGCAGAAGTTTTGCTAAAACACTGGAGTAAACTAAGTGCCAAAGTCCTTTGCCAGCATCTTCCAGAATCAATGCCAAATCAGAGAAAGAACTCACAGCTGTGTGCATGTGTGAAAAAGGTTTTTTTACAATACTTAGTACAGCCTGATAGAATATTTTGATTGGTTATCATGGTAAACACCAGGAAGCAAACTGCTAGAATGAGAGTAAGAAAAGTCTCCTACAGTCAAACGGGATTGTTTCCATGCCAAAGATTTTGTTTCAGTTGCAGTTGCAGTTTTTGTATTAACCACATGCCCTACAATCAGTGAATAATATGAACTAAGCAGTGTATGGGTACTACCAAGAAAATGTGGATCCCAGGAGAAGAGGACCTGCAGGGCAAGCTGAGCATTGCCTTCTGGCACCACGGAGCCAGACACAGCCTTTTCTCTTCTTTAATCAGCACCAGTAAGACAGGCAACTTTTTTGTCCTGTCGTGCACAAAAAACAAGTTACACAAGCAAGCATTTGAAACTGGTAGCAGGTCACCCTGAATGTCCAAGTCCACCCTCTCTCCCACAGAAGGCTGTGCCATACCCTCCAGCCTCAGTGACAGCTCCCAGGAACTGCTTTCACTCTCTGGGAGCTCCAGCTAGAAATTGCTCCTTGTAGTCCAGATTCCCCTCCCAAAAGCTAAAAATAGGTTTCCTGCAAACCTGCTTACAGAGAAAAACAGTGAAGGACACTAAAAGGAGCGAACTTCAAAGGTTTTAAACATTATTACTGAACACTGGGTAGGAGAGGGCAGACAGGCACCTTTAGCCTCTGTGTTCAACACATATGAGGAAGATCCATGGTGTTTCTACTCCCAGTTTCCCTGTGTTGAGATTTCATCTGGGCACTAGAAACTACTACTACTTCATCATCTTCTTTGATTCCTATATTCTATCTTCTATCTTTGATACTTGCTAGTGTCCTCATTGGAGGTCTACTCTGGTTACTACAGCTATCAAAACATTGTATTTTAGCACCTATTGGAAAAATCACCAATAAAAAAAATCATTAATTATATCTGTCCCCTTAAAGAACAATGAAGAACAGGGTTTTTATTTCCGTGGTAAATTTACAAGACCATTCACATTCGTATATAGCCATGTTGAAGGCGGTGAACAGTAAACAAGGGATAAATGTCCACCAGAATGACAGGTTCCACCATCTAACCCTCACTTCAGATAGGAAATAAGAAGGCATCTCACTTTCAGTTGGAGTGCAGAAGGTGGGGAACTAGGAAAATACAAACGTTTCTCCAACATTGGCTTAAATACCACACATGCCCTCTGCTCTCCTCACTCCTGAACACAAAAATACTTCACTCATGACAATTCTCGTGCAAGGAGACAACCTGGAGAGCACCGATGTGCAAATGAATTCACCAGAATGATTGCTGCTGCTTTGGGGAAACATTCAATCTGTGATGGATAACACACAAGGACGTCGCTATAGCAACGCTCACACTAATACATGTTTGCACAGAGGTCTAATCACCAAGAGACTTGTTTGAGCCTTCATGAAAAGTTTCAGCTCTCCAATAAGAGAGCAGACGAAATCCCGTGAGATGGAGACAGTCAACACATCATATATTGCGAGAATTACTGGTCACTTGGGGCTGAAACAAGTGGTGGGAAATAGTTTGTGAGAAATACAGTGTCTGACTAAAATCATCTACAACTAACTAAATAACAAAAATATTCATAAAAATCCAGGTCTTCTTATGACAATGCACAGGAATCAGTAAATATGGAGTTAACTGCTTGTCCTGAAGTTACGTCATCTATGCTAAGATATGCAGACTTGATACTCCATTTACCTAGTACCAGCTGGCATGAAGTTACTCCCGTGAGAGCAAGTAGAAAAATTCACATGCACCCAAAGAGAAGTGGCAACCAAATCACAAGAAGGAACATTTTAAACATGTTCCTGACATAATTTCCCTTCTTCTGTTTTAAGGATCCCCATACATTATATTTTAGTGAAAGAAAATCATGCAGGCACTAATAAAAGTTAACTCTAAGCATGTGCTTTATCCCATCACGTCTGTCACCTCTGTATAAAATATCAGTTACAGTGTAATCCTCCAGGCTTTTTTCTGGGGTGTCGTTGCTCGCTGATATTCCTTGAAATCAGGAACACAAAACATGGCATGTCAAGCACCTGACACACTGAACAAAATTCACTGTATTTCTAACTTTTTTGTTAAAATCACCTTATATTTACATTTATCCCGCACACAGAGAATTGAGAACAGCATATTTGGGTTCAGTTTCCACTGATCTACTGATACTATTCATGTGCCCTTTGAAGGTATTCTCAGTTACTACAAAGGTCAAATAGATCTTAACCTCAGTGAGGTAAAATCCGAATCAGAAACAAAAATATGAAGTAGTAGTAGTAGTAGCTGGCGTCTTCAGAAAGTGTGTTTGGCAGCTGCCCTCTGTCATGTCTGTCCCTAGTTGTTCCTTATCAAAGGATAGGGAGAAGGAAGGCAGGGGTACAGCCTGGCAGCAGAAATCTCAATAATCCAGTCCTGAGATTTATGCAATATAAGGAACAGTATTTTGTATTTACTTTTTCAGTGTCTCTCATTGCATAGATGAGCCTCAGCCTAGAAGAGTGTCATTTTTAAGACAACCACCCTAGGTGGGTGGCTATTTTAAATATTGTTGGACAAAGATACATATCATAGAGGTCATAGGGTTGGAGGAAGCTGTAGCCATGTGCATAGTGCATTGTTGACACAAGGCAAGACGTCTTTGATATTAGGCACTGATCAGATCTTTTTTAGTGTTAAATTCACTTTCCTAATTGCAAGGACTGCTTACTGGCATGCCTCCATGTGAACCGCCAGCCCAAGAAACAGCCTTTAGCGAAGGAATCAGAAACAGCTAGACACTTGCCCCGACCAGTGCCTGTGCACAATCCCACTGGCACTTCTGCCTGGAGAAAGCATCCAACCACATACCTCGGACAAGTTTTCAGCATTAGCAAAAAATTATAAACTGCTCACAGTCAGACAGTAAATCTTTCCACGCAATGGAAGAAGGAGAGAAGTGAACCTAGATACAGCAGGCACGGCTCCTTGCCAGCCATCGGGGTTACCCAACCTGGCATTGCACCCAGCAGTGCCCAGACATTCTTTCTCGCCAGAGCAGCTTCAACCCAGCAGGCTGATTGTGCTCTGAAACCATGGACAAGTGCTCACATGTCACTTCCCGTGGCTCTTCTGTGGGGACCGCATTTCAAAGGGCAGTAACATTGCAGAAGGCAAGCAATATTTCAACCACTGAAGCCCTTCTCCAGTGAACGCGTGCCTGTCCATCATCGCACGCAGGGTCACTGAAGGCAGATGCCCTTTAACTTTGAGGTTCTGAGTAAAGCTGATGCTAAAACAAATCAACTGATACTTGTTCACTGAGCTAATCTGTCTATTGTAACCATCAAAACTTCTTCCCCTTACATTTGATTCTCTACATGAGGAGACAAAATTTCTCATTCACGTTCCTGGCAACGTCAAACAGCTCTGCATTCAGTAGCAAACAATATCCATGAAAGTAATGAGCATTTTTGAATAATCTCCACATTGATGTTTCCTGATTGTTCATGCCTGTGAGTGTAACAAGTTCATGAGTTCCTGCAGAGCATGACATACTAATCTTCACAACTACCACAAACAAGATGAGGACAGATTTCTGCCCTACCCACTTCTGTCCCTTAAAGCATCACCTTCAAACTGATTGAATAAGAGCTTGGTATGGTGACAGGTCATACACAGTCACTGCTGCTCTATGCCACCTTGCAGAGGGCAGTGGGTGCTGGCTGTCCAACGCTTTGATGCATGTTTTGAGGAAGACGCCATGAGCTGCTGCATCCAGGATAATTTCACATAATTTTTCGGGCATGAGGCAGTCAGCAGAGGTGGAGTGGAAGAAACAAAGCTGACTTTAAAATGAGAAATTTCTCACCATAGAGAGTAGGAGGCAAAAAAAAAAGACTTTCCCAATTATAACTGAGGAAATGCTAGGCCAGTCCCTAGGCTAATATACTGTTTAACTGGTAGGGAGCAGGTGAGTCTATCTTGACTCTATAGGGAGAAAACAGATTTCGTCTGACTGTTTTCAAGAAAAAAATCCCAAACAAACAAAAAATAACAATTTAGGTGGGATGTATAGGTAGAAAAAAAAACCATGGATGTGATAGTCTATAAGTTCAAAATTTCTGTCGTTCTAGTTTTAATTACTGCTGCCATGAGTAGCAGAAAAGATAACAGAACATGAAGCATTGACATTTCAAGTGCACTGAAATCCTGTCTTTATCTTCACTGGGAAAATGGCAGCACTGAATTGGGTAGAAAAAGAAGCATCACAAACGGCACTGAATTGTTAAGGAACCAAGGCTAAGCTCATCACGGTGACCATAATACTGGAAGAAATTATTCAAAACCAAAGTAGGATCATCTCATTTGCCCTACAGGAGAGAAGATCCACTCAGGCACTGCTGAGACCTTCCATGAGCTACATCCTAGAGTAAGTTTGGAGGGGATAATAACAGCCATGCAGATGGGGCAGCAGCAGAAGAGAACCCTGAGCAGTTCTCTCCCTGAATGCTTACCCTGGGCACCAGGACAGAGCTGCAGCCCATACTTCTGGGGCTCACACTGATACCAGAAAAAGTGAAGCCACATAAGGCGTGGTCATGCTGTGGAGCAGAGTGGCTCTGCGAACAGGCTTACCCTCAGCAACACCACCCTTTCAGTATGCTCTCCATTACCAGCCAGCAGATTATCTCCTCTGCAGATAATAGCTCCCTAGACAGAAATACCAAAGCTGGCTCTGCTCATGGCAGTGTGGCTATGGCTATGCTAGCACAGAAAATGTGTCTGAGCAGTACCATATACCCCACGTACACACGAACAATTTCCTTCCACCCCTGAGCAAGATGGCTATGACCATGCTGCCTCCAGCCCTTGCTCTCCAAACTGCCCCTGTCCACCTTGGTCTGCAATAGAGTTAATTGGCACAGAGGAAAATCATACCAAGGAGTGTGTGACCAAGCAAGGGCCACTTCCAAATCTATACACTAGCCCTAATATTTTTAGTATGGCCAAGGTTCACAAATTAGTTTCATTTGGGCCAGGCAAGGCTCTGCTCCCACTGAGCCAGCTGGAATTAGCATGTCCACTGTCCCAGAGTACATCAGGAGTTGGTAAACCTGAGCTGGCTTCCTACCTCCACACCTGCTCTCTCCTGCTCCCTGCTCCAGGAGCTCAGGACCAATGACTCTCATTCCACCTGGACTGGCTGCCAGCACCCACACGACAGCACATGTGAGCGGGGAAGCTCTCCCTGAATGAGTGCTCCTGGCAGCATGATGCAGAAATTCAAGCCAGCTTTATGCGGAACCACCCTGGGAAGCTGCAGTACCTGTATCGCTCAGGTCTTCCAACCCCACTTTCCTTCAGACAGCAGAAAGCTGGCAGGATATAAGTGCAGTAAGGAAACAAGCAAAAGCTTAGGCTACAGACTGTCATCCAGGAAAGCATTTACAATAGCACAAACCACTCTTCAATTTGCACTTCTAGCCTCCATTCTAAGACTTCTGTTTGGGACAGTTTCTTTGCCCTTCATGTGCACATTAAATGATGTAGGCCTGATCCTGAAGCTTTTAGGATTTCACTTATTTTTTAGTGACTGCTCCTGCAGGAAGATATGGCATACATGTACCTGCAGGACTAAGGTCTAAGTGACCATTTCCATCTCCTCGTTTGTATAATATTGATCATCTCTTTGCACTTTTGTCTTATTTCCCTGGCAACGCCTTTTCAAAGCCAAAGGAAATGAAACAATACTTCCCTCTACTGGAAGACCCAAGAATTCTGGAAATTAATGTGAAGTGTTAAATTATTCTGAGGTTGAGAAGATGGACCACAGCAGCAGGGGAAGAAGAAAACAGGGGAGTTAGAATTTTTTTGTTTGGTTCTTAGCCCTGGATTAAAGCATTGGGGATCTCCCATACAACTCACTCTTTTCCCTCCAAGTTTTAGTTCAGTGTGCCATGTTTATTATTTTATTTATCAATGCATCTCTGAAAACCCTCATTCATCTCAGGCTCTATGCTGAGATTTTTTGAGTCTCACTGTGTGTGTAATTTTCTGAATCTGTTGCATGGTTTTAGGTAGATCTTCTCAAGCTGCAATTACATGGCTTATTCCAAGACTCCAATGAGAATTTTGGAAAAAAACATCAACCACCACCAATGAACATCTTTGAAACTCCCGTTGGGGGTGTGAATCAATGGCTAGCCAGGGAAAGGCTCAAGGGAACATGGAAAATTTCACTTGTGGCTTATAGATCTTGTTGAGAAGGCTGGAAAGGGTGATTCCCACCGGAGTCATGGGAGCCCTGAGATTTCCAGCTTTTTTTATAAATGAAGATCGTGTAAAACAAGGCCAAGCACCAGCTGTCCCATTCCTGATTTCCAGGCAACATCTACTGGCATCTGTCCATAAGCTTTTCTATAGATAGAGAGATTTCTACTGGTTGCAGAGGCCACAGGGAAATCTGATGATAGGGGAAATTTATACTGAGTAATTCCCAGATACCTCTGTTCCCAGTTTTGTTTCTGTCAGGTTGCCTCCCAGTCTCTCATGGGGCTCTGCACGATAATTACATTACCTTCCATACCTTCCGATCGTTCATAACTTACCTCTGTAATCAAATTAGGCTCACAAAAGTAAGTCTAACCAAGAAGCCTAACATCTACAAATATATCTTCATAGGAAATCCAAAGTGTCCTGAATTGCTCTTTAACTCACGGTGTATCATTATCTAACACCTCTTTAACCGATGAGGTAACAGATGAGGTATTTCTGCTGCTAGTAAACGCTACCATTTCTGGGCTGAAACATGGGACTACACAACAATAAAACTGCAGGCAGGAAAACAGACATTAAACAGATTTTTCAACTGAAAACAAAAAGAATTCCAGGTAAAATCTCCACAGTCAGATCCTGAACTGTCTTTTGTATACATCCCGCTCGTACCAAAGGAAAGCTTTTACCAGTTCAGTAGCAGTTGCACAAGGATGGCGGCTGTAATCCAGGGCTCATGCTTTGCCAGGGCTCTGGAATTAACACCTGCTGCTTTGGAAAACTGCTGTGGCATCCCTTGGGGGCTAAAAGAGGTCAGACTGCCCTCCCCTGCCTTCTAAGATCCACTTGAAACACCAGGTCAGCAAGCTGGCTAAAAAAACCCAAAAGGTAATAACATCACTTGATTCATGCATTTGACATGCATTGCTGAGGACTCTCCCCCCGCTTTTTGTCCAGTTAGTCAGTTCCTCTGTTTCACAAGGGACTGTGGATACTGTGTTTCTTTCCTGCATCCAGGAACATACTCACCAGAAGTCTGAGAAGGAAAGAAAACGTACTGTGGCTAAAAATGACCATATCGTCACTTCAGGCAGGTCATGAGCTCCTTACGCCAGCAGCTAAGCAGTCATGCTCAGCTAGCTCCATTCAACAAAATCAGGTTGCGTGTATGAGTAACTACTTATTCAGCCTCATTTAGAATTCAAAATCTAGTCATTTAAAGTCAGAATCAGAAATGAGAAGGTCATAGGAGATCACAAGGCCTAAGTCACATTGTAGGAAAGGACTTTGTGTTCTTAATTATTCAGAGCAGTGGGACCTCAAGACTTGGCATCTTGCATTGAGCAGAAAAAAAGGGCCTTTTTTTTTTGAGCTAACCCTAGCTATATTCCTGGAATTCCCAGACTGGCTGCAATGTCTGCTGCGCAATAACGCGATAGAGGATTTTGGTCTGTTTTTTTTTTTTTTTTTTTTTTGTTGTAGAAGAACAGCAGACCAACCTCCCAGAAGCAACATAGCTGGAAAGAATAGGGCTGGAGAGATTTCCTTTTAGGGCAAATCTCTCAGCCATTCACTGATTTATTATTAACATTTGTACTGCCGCTTGTGCTAAAAGGCTCCGGCTAGCTCGAGCTCCACTAGGCTAAGTACCACACTGCAGCTCGATGCTCAAGCTCACCCTGTAAGCCCAAAGGCCAAGATTACTGATACCTCGCCCAGCCCAAAGGTGACCTGCTGGTCCTTTAAAATAGGAAACTGCAGCAGAGAAGGAGAGGTTCCCAAGTGAGGGCTGTCCCTATAGGCAGCATGGTCACTGCTAGCTCAACGCCTTTCATTCTGGAACTGGGACTACGTTTAAGACAAATAAGTGAAAGCCTCAGTCTCTGCAGACTTTTACATCTGGTTCTTTAGAGCTGTATGCCTTGCTGTTGAATACAGAGGTCCATCATTCCCTATGTATATATAGGCATTTGCAGAATGGGTGGAAAATTCAACCATCTTCATGCAGTACTCCTGTTAAAAAGCCTGGTAAGGGCCCACTGCATCTGTGACATTGGTCTCACACTGGCTTGGCTCACTGTGGGTGATAAGGTTTGTAAATTCAACTGCTGGAACACATGGGGCCTTTTTTTAATTGATGACTGTTGCCCCCGTACATCTTGTTCAACCACATTCCTCAGATGCTTGGACTGACACATCCCCAGTGTGACTGGAAAAAGGTTGTGCATCCTCTCCAAGGTACCACCTATGACTACCATGCCTGGTTTAGCCATGCTTTACCCCCTTTATTGCACAATCTGAGGCAATAATGTCCTAGAGCTGACTTTTCTTGGCCACTTGGTCCCTCTGACTGCAAACACCAGGCAGAGTCCTGATGACAAGCATGATCTTACTGCCTGATGACTCCTGTCACCTCTGGTGCACCCTGCAACTGTGCTGTACCATGGCAGCCATCAGCCTCACAAAAAGCTATCATCTGAGCTCACGCTGTTTCCCGCTGCATTTGTATTTGGCTGGGCAGATGGGGATTATTCTTTCAGGCTGGAGAGCAGTGGGAACCATGGCTTACAGCAGCTGGGAACTGCTAAAATAAGGCTTTTCCTGTTTGAGTACTTGAAAAGAAAGGAAAATGTAGGGTTCCAGGACTTCAAGGAGAGGCTGCAGCACCTGGGGGGTTAGTTAGCAGTATGTGTCACAGCTGCTGAGCTTCAGCCGCATGGGTGCTGCAGGGTAGCATGAAACAGTGATGGAGAGACTAATAGGAGATGGCTTCCATCTGTAGTTCTGCCTCTGGACAACTACAACTGATGAGTTTGCTGTAAGAACAGGATTTTGCAGATATGTACAAACGATAAGTATATTTTAAAAGAGTCAAAGAAAGCAAAGATCAAGCGAAAGCATGAGGTATACTTTTAACATCCGCGAAATGATAAATTGAGCGCTTTAAGACCCGTTGTCCTTCAGTGCCACCCATTTTTTGTTTCCTGGCTCCCAGGCCATGAAAGGTTGGCAACTCCAGAGCAGACTATTGCTAAACAGTCTTCAAACAGCATGTAATTGCCAAGACAGCCCTTTAGATTTTACATGTCCTTGTGAATTGTTAGACTTCACTGCACAAAGGGGCCTAAGAAGAGCCTTTGAAGATAGTACCCCACGGGTTAGCCATGGCCTCTGTTTACCAAGTCTCTGAAGACGCCGCCTCAGGAGGAACCGCTTGCCAAAACGTCTCCATTTCCTGCTGCAGCAATATGGCACAGCACAATGAAATCCACTTTTTTATTTCCTTGTCATGGACTCTAGACACCACATGCTGCCAGGGACCACAGGACCTGACCTGCCCATCCTCATCCACGGTGTGAGCAGATCTCTGGAAGCAAACATAAGAGTCAAGTCATCAACAGCAGCTCAGCTGTCCTCCTTCCAAGATTTTATTTCAAAGTGGTAAGCCCTTCTGAAACTCATGCCCTAGACAGCCACATGACATCAAACAAGAAGCAGGTTTTGCAACAAGAAATTCTGAGGCATGTGCTACTCAAACTAAATATTCAGCATAGTTCATTAAAACAGCCACTCTCCATGTCCCTTTTATTCTCTCTCTGTCTTAAACAGAACATTAAACCCAAAGAATCATGTATTCTCCTCAGCCTTTTTCACAGGGGCTGTTTTCTAAACCTTCAGGTGTTTCTCTTTTGCCCACCTCTTCTCCATCTAATTTGTCTGTATGTTCTGTTCCAGATCTTGATCATATGCTCCAGAATCACATACGTAGCCTTTAAAATAGCAGAATAAGCTTTATACAGTAAGTCCAAAGAATGGGAGAATAGCTAAGCAGTCTATTTCAATGCTCAAGTTGGTTTATAGCATGCAGAGAGGAAGGGCAGTGCTTCCTGCTTTGTCTCTGCATATGGCTAATTCTGCATTTGATTTTGCCTCACTAGGCACTGAACATTTTACTTGCCACGAAATCAGTCAAATGAAGTTTAATAATGACATTTCCCCCATTGAATTAATCTGGAATTCTCCTGCTCTCCACAGTAATCGCCATCCCTCTTAGATTGCTTAGGTCTTGTGTTTCTCCACTACCTCATGATAAAATTAATAAGCCCTTGTTAAGACAACTAGTTTACCAACGTGTTTGCTGTTCTAGACCATGCTCTGAGCCACTCATGCATAAAATTGTGTCAGAACTGGACACCTGGAAAAAAAAAAACTTACATAACTAATATTTCAGTCTCTTCTTGTCCTTTATAGACTGGTCAAAGGAAGAAGTTCAGGTGTTGTTTTGGCCCACAGAAACTATGTCATCCTAGTCCAAGGAAAAGTTTTCGGACATGATCAAAAGATTTTAGATTTGGGGATTTAAGACGTAGATAACCTGGCCACACAAGTGTGGATGTACTAGAAACGCAGGCATTCTGTTGGGTCTGTTATGGTTCAACAGTCTTCTCCATTAAGAAATTAATCCACATGTTTCTTCCTGTACTTGAAGTCCTGAAACTGTCATTCATTTTCTCCTTAATTTTTCTTTCCCTCTTATTCCATCCTAACTGATATATTTTAAGGCTAGAGACCACTACCTACCTTCACCTCATGAGAGCACAGACCAGAAGACTTCCTGAAATCTTGTGAATTTTCTTGCTGGGAAAAAAAAATCAAGCCCTGAAGTAAAGATTTCTAGTGCTGGAGGATTTACCACTGCCATAAGCAAGCAATTTCAATGCCTGCCTTTTGGCAGAGAAGTAAAAAGTGCCTTGACATAATTGTCCCACATTCCAACAGCAGGAAAGCCCAGCAGCCGCATGGCCCCAGCATCCACCTCTCTCTTCAACACCACCACCTCTGAAAATCTGGTCCTTTCCAATGTGCTTCTTTGGCTGTACCTCTACAAGTGAAACTGAACACAACCTACCAAATGCTATTGATTGAAACATTATGTTATCATATTACTTTCAGTTGTATTCTACTTCAACCCAAAATAGCATTTGCCTTTGATCCTCTGTACCAGGTGTTTTCACTGATCTATTTACAATGTCATCTGAGTGACTACAAATCACTTCTAGCTCAAATTACTTTTCTCACATGCATATGCAGTACTTAATAGGCTATTTTAGCATTGCTTGGGGTGTCTTAGTTTGGTCCCTAGAACTAGTGAGTCAGTCTGCTAAACTCTTATCTGCAAGATTTATGTCTCATCTTTCTCATTCCCTCTTCCATCAGCTTAAGAAAAAGACACATCTTTTTAAACATCAGTCAAGACAGATCCATGTGTTATCAAGCCAGCTCCTCCTGTTTTCTAACCCGTTACGCTATCAGACCTAACCTTTATCCACTGACTGAATAGCTAATTGTGGGGACTTTTGTCAAAGCCTCTATTCAGAGGAAGGCATATACACTGTCACTATATCACCTTGTCCCTTCAGGAAGAAAGGTGACAAAACACTAATAGAATAGTATAGAAACTTCCTATTTCTTCCTGGTTATGAAACTGCTGTTTAACTCCTCTGTGCAGAAAGGAAAAAAAAAAACAAAGAAGAAGAAGGGGTTGGAAGGATAAAATGAGAAAAATTATTTAGGTTGTCTTACTATAACTATTTAAAACACAAACAAGTAAAATTTTCAGATAGGCTGAAGCAAAAGACCCCAGTCCATCAGTAATGTTCATGGGAGTGTATCTCAAATCAGTGAGAATTTATTACATAACTCTGGGAAAAGGCGTAACAGTTTTAAACTGAAAAAGAGTAGGTATAGATTAGATATTAGGAAGAAATTCTTTACTGAGAGGTTGGTGAGACACTGCCCAGAGAGGCTGTGGATGCTCCCTCTCTGGAAGTGTTCAAGGCCAGGTTGGAAGAGGCTTTGAGCAACCCAGTCTTTTGGAAGATATCCCTGCCCATGGCAGGGTGATTGGAACTAGATGATCTTTAAGGTCCCTTCCAACCCAAACCATTCTGTCACTCTATGAATTTCTCACATGGGATCCACTGGAAATCTTCTCAGCAGCTTTTTGTCTCATTTCAAGACACTATGGTCCAACAACAAAAGAATTTGGGCATATAAAAGTAAGATCTAGACACTTCAGTCACATAAAACATTTCTTTCTTCACATCTCTTTTGAGTTTCCACCTAATGAGCAGCAGATGTTGGAGAAGCATGAGGGCATAAAGACATGCTGGAAGTAACAGCCTGCAGTTCCACGAATGATATTATCTTTTATTTATTCCCACTGCTCAGAGTGGACTGATACGGAAAAGATCTTTGCATTATCCTGGGCTCCCAAGGAAATTAGTATCATGCAATTTCCCTCTTTCTGTCAGCTATTCTTGTTTTCTGGACTGATTATTGGCCCATTTCAGTGCAATCTGACAGAACCTCACAATCCTCAAGAAATAAATATTTTGAAGAGTTGCATGAAAATCATCATCTAGTGAGAGAAGAGATCAAAATCAGGGCCTTTGCCAGGGGAAAGGTTACAAATCGAGCTTCCTTCCTCCTGTCCTGTTTGGACATTCGTCCATACCTCTAGCCAGACACAAAATGTTTTGCCTCTTGACCAGTCAGCAGTTAGGGGAAAGGGCACGGTGCTATAGATAGGTTTAAGGAACATGGTGGGAAAAGGAAAGATAGCCAAGAGCTACAGGACGTAGATGAACGGCCCAGCTCAGTAAGTACAGAGGAAGCTGCTCCCAGCTCCCTGGAGCTTCTACATCCAGTGGGAACTAGAAGCATCTGAGGCAAAGTACTTCTGACCAGACAAACCTTCCATCTGAGCCCTAAACCAACCTCACCGCCTTCCCCCAGTGTGAGCCCTGCCTTTTCCACCCATTCCTGGAGCATGAGTAACATAGTGCATGCCATCTGAACCAGCTCCAGGCTTTTAGCTGCAAGGGCAAAGTTGGGTTTTGCCATGCTGTGTTTGAAGGGTTGGGAAGTGGCTGTGGCTGCCATGGAAGGAAGAGGAAAGCATGGTATGGGGCAGAAGAGCCGGACTGCTCACTTTTACAGCCCACCATGACATGACAGTAGTGGAATGACTGCTGCCACTGGCAACGGCCAGTCACAAGCTCAGCATCTAACCAGACGCATCCTTAAGTAGCAGAAAGCAGCAAGCTTGGCTTACAGGGCTGTGGCTTGATTCAAGCAGGTGGTAAGACCGGAAGTGCTTTACCATCCTAGGGATCTGTCATCCGCAGATGGTGCTTGCATCACCAGGGTGTAGAGCCAAGTCTAGGTTTCTCCCATAAAACAGCAGCTGCTGCTTCCCTTCTAGCTGGATCTCAAGAGCAGCCTTTAACTTAGAAGTCCTTAAGCCAGTTTTCTGAAGTGGTTCTACTTTTCAAGGAAACTTCACTACGACCAGAGAGGGAAGATGTCCTCAATGAACTTTGTGGCTTCTGAACACTTAGCAAGGCAAAGGGAAGGCTGGGCTCTTGTACTACCTCCGAGAACCAGCTCTACATTTTATCCAACAGTGTGGATTTTTAAAGAAAAAAATGTGTTGGAAATGTTCAAAATCTGTTTGTCTGATGTAAAACATTGTGCAAACAGAAGTAGAAATAAAGTAGTTTTGCAGTCTCAATTTCTCACATCACTGTGAATAAAGCCAGCCAGCCAGTGTCATCTGAAAAGCCTTAGACATTTCGAAGAGTTTTCCTTGCTCCCTTTAGGGGCAGCAAAAGGTGGGGGGGGAGGGCAGGAAGGAGGGAAAGGGGGGGCAAAAAGAAAAGCTTTTCTACATCTGTTTAAGGAAAAACACTAGATAGTGCTTGATTTCCCATTTGTGGGAGAATGATTACAACCAAATTTTTTATATGTGTTTTTTCAACACAGAAAGATATTCTGGGGGATTTTGAAGCCACTAAAATGATGTGTTCTGGTGCTCAGATAAACACTCCGTTATCTGAGAAGCTGAATCATTATTCCTCAATGGTAGCGTTATGACATATTTTTAATTGGGAGCTTGTGTTGATAACAACTAAAAGTGCATCATCTTTTCCAGGAATCTGGCCTAATGCAGAGATCCATTTGATCTTCTGATTTCTCTATCGACTTTGTGCTGCGTGCCAAAATAACAAGTCATGCCTTCATGTCACTGCTAGAAATGAGCTTAGCCAGAGTTCATCTCCAGACAGAAAACATACCCAGAGTCTGAAGGGATTTTAAATCACTAAATCATAGGTCAGGAACCGGCATCCAACAGCAGAGTTCGGAAGAATTTGGGAGGAGGGGCGTAGAAGTGAGGGGGGAGAAAAAAACAGCTAGAAATTGCAACAGAACATAGAAAAGGAGATCAATGAAAGCACTTTAAATGCAGTTACTTTAAGTAATCAAAGGCTGCTGAATATGACAAGAAGAGCTTGTTCCAATATGCTGGAAACATCAAAAATGAGTGTGTGCTGTTTCCAGCACTCCTGGGAAAGGAATTTTAGGGCCAGTCCATTAGCCCTCCTGAGCACTGCTGCTGCTTCGCCATTCACCTGGCTCCCAGCCAGCTGCAGGGATGGAGAGGGCTCCATCTCACTATTGCAGCTTAGCTTTTCTATCTTTCACCCAAATGAAGCTGCAAATTTTACTCTTAGGAAATTATCTCAGTCTTTCACAGTGAACAACCTTGGAAATTTTTGGACCATTTGCTCACCTGTAAAAATATCTCGAAGCATTGCAATAACACCACTGTCCAGAAGCCTTCTTTGGCATGACTAATACCAAGGGCCAAAGAGGATGACAGTGACGTTATGACTTGGCTGACACGTATAGGTGCTGCACATTATACCCATGGCTTGGATGACACTTGGATGCAATAGCCCTCCTTCCCCCAGAATATTTACTCCAAGGCCACATTCTGCTGATTCTCCAGAAGCCAGGCAGAAAGGGGTCCCCACTTCCCAATACTATCATGCTTGTGCCATAGGTTTGCCACTAGAGGACACTGAATCAACACAAGACCTTGCTGGAGGGCTGGACCGGGGGTGCTGTTTGGGGGAGCTCTGTGGTTCCACATTACTGCCTTCTCTGACTTATGAAAACCCTGGGAAAGCTGGAAACTGGATGGGGGATTCTCAGACACACCAGCAGGGGTTTGCCAGGAGGCTACCACTCTTAGATGTTTTCTGTCCCTTTTGGATTCTTTCATTTTATATTTGGGGTGCATTTTTCATGCCACAGGGGAGGAAAACTGGGAAATCAATGTTATTTTACATTGTGCAAAGCTCGATGTGTTTGTTTATGATGGGCTCTTTACTAGGGAGTCCATTCAAAAGGAATTGTGAAAGAAACCAAACAGGAAAGGGTGGAACAATGAGCTCGATAAGAAGCATCACAGGCAATGCCCAGACACAATAGTTAGATCTACAGCCTGGAAGATGTGATGGCTCTGCCCCAGCCCCAGTGAAACTGTTGTTTTTCTAAGGCTGTAGATGCAGGGATCAAAGGGTAAGGATCAAGCCTGCAGAAGGAGCAAGGGAGAAAGGGCTGCAAAAGCTCTTTTAGGCTCATGAGGCTGACAGTGTCATGAAGCCTGCCCTAGGCAAGTTGTGACTTAGTCTCCAAGAGAACAAAGTCTCATGGACTTGTACAAAGTCTCATCTGGACACGGGCATGAGGGGAGTGCTGAGTACAGGATGGCAGCATGTGAACATATTTCTGCTGTTTTAAATCAGTGTGTCAGTAGTCAAGTAATTCAGACACATATATCATTCTTCGTTTTGAAGAAGATCTTTAACAGCAGACAGCAACCCATAACTGCCCATGCTTGCTCCCAGGAGAGACTAGTTACCTTGCCACGGCTGTTGTACTGTGACAGGTATCAACCTTCATGACTGAGGAGCTGGATCCAGGGAACATCTTGGGGCTGGGTATCTGGAACGGGCTGCACCAAATGGCAGCACCAGCACTAGGGTATATCAGAAGAAGGGCTGGTTCCTCGCATAGGCGGAACAGGCAACAGTCTACTTGACGAGAGCAAAGTTAACCAGGCTCCCTTGTTACTCAGCCTCTCTCAGCGTAGCTGCTGTAGTTGCTGATGCCAAGTGAAAGTGAGTCAAGCAGGTCAGTTAGTAGCTATCACAACGAGCCATGACCCTGCCGCAGGAGTCCCACTGCCCTTATCACCCCCTTTGCAAGGGTGATCTCTGGCTTCCCAGGCTCCTCTTCATGAAGTTGCGACCCTGCTGCACCTCTCCCAATAGCCTCCCTTCCCAACACAGACACTGCCTCAGAGCTGATTTTGGAATTAGAAGGTCCTTTATGATACTTCTGTGCCTTTTCTGTCTTTGAACACACACCTTAGGACAGAGCCGATTCCTGTTCTTCACCATTAAGCACAGTACAGCAGTCTTTGCACCAAATATTGCTACTGGTAAACATCTCCAGCTACTACTTCCCTACTGCAGTAGGGAAGGGAAGGGCAGTAGGAGAATGGGAACAAGACTATTCTTCCCAGGAGTTACCTACAGCCTTTCTCATGATGGGTGAGGGTTGAAGTACACTGAGAAGAATGGAAGAAGGAATTAATTTTTTTTAAATTGCTTACAAACATCAACTTTTATTCGGTTACTGTATTTTCCATGATGCTAGACTGCATGCTCTCACTGCAGAAGCTGAAGGAGCCTTTCCCCAAATTCCCTGTTACGCAGCAGGTAGGACAAGCTCACAGAGGGTGAACCAGTCCTGTTCAGAGAAGGGTTGCAAACCACCATCTCGGGCAGCATCCCAGCCAGGACATTATAGGATGTTTGATGAGAGAGTGAAGAAGAACAGTTGACTCCACCAACGGTTACTCCCAACCCGTAACCGTAGCAGATTTGGTTTATTTGTGAAACATCAGACCAAACCATTCAGATATTTCTGAGAAGTTCTTCCCTGTTTTATTCACCCATAACATTGCCAGCCTTGTCCCCAATCCTTAGGCACCCATTGCTAAGCCAAAATTGCATTTGCAGAGCACAAACTATCTGATGAGACAAAAAACAAAATAAAAACTAAAAAAAAAAAACAAAAAACCAAACCACCCCCCCACCAAAAATAAAAAAAAACCCCAACCACTCCAGCTTGTTTTAATATCCAAATGCATTTTAAAACAAGCAACAGTCATTTATTTTTTTCAAACACAGACAAAGACGGAAACTTTAAGAAATAAGTTTCTGGAAAACTTGCCCATGTCAAAATCCTCACAGCCTCTAAGAGGCAAGAATACAGCTCTAAATCACAGCATGAGGCAGGAGGGGCTGCACATCCTTGTCACGCACAGCCAAAATCAAGAGCCTGGAAGGAGCCTAGATAAATCCCATATTGACGTAATTCATGCTTTCTTTCACCTCTCCAGCCCAATCCCTCAGGACTGCATTAAGATAGACTCCCGCCAGGTTATCCAAACTCTGCATTACTCAATTGTATGTGGGTGCAGCCCCCACCTCACCCACCCCTCACCTCTGCTCTCTGGCCCCGACATCCAGGGGAGCTCAAGGTGGAGCTCCTCACATACCTCAAGTTTCACTCCAGCAACTGAAATGACAACATCTTATGCTTGTTTAACTTCTGGGATTGCCCAGAAGAGCTATATTTAGGAGAAAAATCTAAAAAGTTGCCTCTTTGACTTACACTCTCAGGAAGTTCCTGGCTCCTGCAAGTCTCCCGGTACCAAAGCTGACTATTAAGCTCTTGTTATTGCAGCCCATTTCAGTAACAGCAGCTGCCCAGTAAGCATTACATTCAAACTGCACAAACCTTCTGGAATTCACATTAACATATAAAGGACATTTTACTCTGTCAAAACACTTTCACTTCTTAATTTTCTGCTGTTGTTCACATACCTGCAATAGGGTTGATTGGCAGTCAAAAATAAGTTTCACAAATTCTAAAAGGTAACAGTTGTATGAAATATATCTAATATCTTCCTAGGAGCACATGTGTACACATCTTTCATATTCATTTCCAAATTTTTTTTTTTAAATCTACTTGCAATTAGGACACCTGCTGCTATTCACCCTCTACCTAATTTTGATTATTGCAAGCATATAATAGGAAAGAAAACACAGGAGGTTTCAGATAGCACTAACATTTGCTATCTTATTTCCACTCGTTTAAAAGTATGCTAGTTGGAATAGGCTATTTTGATGGGAAAAAAAGTTAATTTTATGTTCTGATTTCGTTTTTGTTGTAGAAGATAAAGATGTACAGGACTTCAAAGACTCTCAAATGGAACAGTTTTACAGCATTGCAGCACAATTACGATCTCAGTTACATGCATATTCAGATGGAACAAGCAGCAGATTTTAAGAGATACTCAGAATATTCAGTTACAGGATGAGCTTTTGTAATCAAAAACACCAGCTTGAAATTATGAGGATTATTCATTCACTGCTTGTCCCAGAATTCACCTTGATGAAAACAGCTGTGAAAATCCCAGTCCCAGATGATTTACAGTCAAGTTTTCAGACAGGAACATCAGACATTTGGGTATATGTTAAAGATAATATAAAAGTCTCAAATAATTAATTTTTTAAAATTGCTTTTTGTGGAAGTACGTTGTGGAGAATAGACTTGAAAAGTGGCTCTGGTTACAAATAATTCATCCAGCATTTTAGTTCTGAACTCCTTGCAGTGGGCTGGAAAACCTTTCTGACCGGTTTGCACCATTTGGAAACACTGGTGGGCTGGAGCATAAAAGGCTCCAGCTGGCTGTGCCTTATCATAGGTCCAAAAGCAAAGAACCAGAGAAAAATATGGAAGAGCTGAGCTTACATGTATAATACCTTCTCAAACATACCAAAAAATTTAAATGCACAAAATAAACATCCTTTTTAAAAATTATTATTCCAAAGTGAACTCACATGTAGAAATAAAAGCTATCTATGGCTATGCCATTGTACTGTTGGCCTTACCATGAATTCAGCCACCAGTCACTTTTCCTTCCCTCTTCTCTAATCATTTTGCAATTTTTTTCTATCAGGGATCAGTAACTCCAGGGTTACAGCCCCTCTGATGCCCAGGGTAGCCTCAGGCATCGGAGATAGGCCCAGTCCTAGCAATATCTATTCAGGGGTCCACACACATGTACCAGCCTGCAGTTGAGCTCAGTGTAGCTTTAAGAGCACAAAACCAACTTACTGTGGAATAGTGGAGTGTGCCTAGTCTGATGTCTATGAACACCTGAGCAGATTATACACCTCCTAACCTTGTGCTAACTAATGTGCATTAGTAATAAGATACAGGCCAAGTATCCCCAAAATCCTGCCTTTACAGTCCCTGCCACAAGCCTTTTTCCTTTGGGAAGTAAGTTCAGGGGTGGCTACAGAAATCAGGACCTCTTGCTGCTGATCTTCTGCAGAAGGTCTCCAGCAGTATACAAGCCCACTTTCCAGCATTGAGCTGTGAGACTGGTGGCAGATGTCCAGGGACACCCTGGACCAAAGGGAGCTGGGTCTGGTTGCAGGAGAACAGCCGCAGCAAGGATCTGAGCAGGGGAATGAGAGGGCAGTGGCTTGTTAGTTAACAAGCTAATGACGAATGAGCACAGAGGACAGACTGGCAGCCCCACGCTGGGGCCGCTCGGCACGTGGTTTGAACCAAAGGGCTCTGCAGGAAAAAAAGCACCCAGGAGCAGACGTGAATGGCTGGGAAATGATCCTGGCCATGTCCAAACCCAACACCGTGGCTCATAAGCCTCACGTGTTTTTGTAAATCTCTTCACATTAAACGTGAAGCTTGATTGGAGCTGTTTCAAATCCATACATGTATTTTCTCATTTAGCATCTGTTTTTGTCACTGTCTGTGGCATGGCTGTTTAAGAGGGCACGTTAAGTAAGTGCAGCTTTAAGTGACTCTAACTTTCTAACAACACAGGTGTCTCCTGTTGTCAGACTGCTGTGAAATGTTGTCTTTCACCAAGTCCTTAATAAAAATGTGCTTTATCTTAATGTCAATGTCTGTGGCGTGAGCAAGCCCTCCATCCTGACATTAGCAGGCGACAGAGCAGCTACCAGACATGTCTACTCTGAAGGATCACTTCAAGATTTATTGCAGCTCCAATGAGGTTTTGGGCTTGAGAAGTCTTAAACCCTTTGCACAGCCAGAAATCAATTCAGAGGCAAGTAAAAACCGGCTTTCTAAGTGCAGACTGTTTATATTTTCCCTAAACTAGTAAAACTAAGTTTTATAAGATGCAGTGGGAGGGGTCAGCTGCAGATGCACATTGGGATTTTCCAAGGTGAAGGTATGCAGCACTTCTTCAAATAAACCTGCGGTTTAAAGGACATTTGCAGTGCGACAGGCAGTCTATCAAAAAATGCCTGGGCCTTAAGCCTGAAAAGACAAGACGGGCAGTGAAATCCCTAAGGCCTCTTAAACTATTTTGAAAAATTACAGATTAAACAGAGGAAAGAATTTTAAGCAGGCTTTTAAACATTTATTTAAATACTCTAAACCTTCTGGATATAGCTATCATCAAGATGCAGAGGCCTGCATGCAACTTGAAAGGTGATGGGGGAGAGAAATACTGTGGGGTTTTTACCAGAAAGAGTAAAAGAAAAAAAAATAATAATTAAAACCTCCTACTTAATGTCAAAAAAGGTAATGGCAAATATGACAACTTTTACTGTGCTGATAAAGCTTCCAGTGAGGATGGAGGGAGATAGACCTGGAGTATCTTAACTACTCTCACACAGTCTCTGCTGACTGCTGGATGACCTAATGAAACATCACCTTTGAGGGCTCATAGTTAGATAGCAGCAAGATGTGACTGCCGCCTGTGTCCCACCTCTGCAGCACTTTGCTGCTGCTCTTTGCTGGAGTTGCCATTTCACAGCTCACAGGCTGATCACAACATGCTGCATGGAGGGAACTGTTCAGAGGGAAGGACTGCAGGAGACACGATGGACATCCATGAGCACTAATTTCATGAGCAGTACAGAAGACATCTGCAAAGAGCCACCTCCCCACACAAATACCTGTTTAGAAAGATGGGCAGGAGGGACAAACCTGTGTCAGGCACATGGTAGCCACCAAAGAAAAATATCCCAAGAATGACTTGGGGAAAAATGCACTCGGTGTCTTCACAAGCGATGTTTTCATCAATGCTTTTAACGTTGAAGTTTAACTCTCTGCTTCTGAGCAGCTTGTAAACGTGTTCTTGCAGAGCCTTTAAAAGCAGTCCTTGGAGCTTGGTATAATTTCAGTGGCTCCTGATGAGGAATTCAACAACCATCAGGTTAGGACCAGGAACCTAAGAGTGGGAGTCTATTTTCCAAGGGCTTTACAAGTCACCTCCAGCAGTACCTGGGGAAATCTAACAACATTCAAGAGAGGAGTCAGGGGAGAGACATTCTGCTTCATTATGTACAAAATATAACAGTCTCTAGCTCGTGTCTCACCAGCAGACCTTCTCGTGTGACACCTAATCCCATGGGAACAACAGAAAACTGGAGAGGCTATCCAGTTTAAAACCAGTAAAATGGTGGTTTAAAATCTTCTGCAAAGTCTGTAAGTGTTGTCACAAGGTATGTTTGTGTCAAGGGTTAGAGATGGCCTGGCCACTAGACGAATGACGTGTTCTCTATTAGCTCCACCCCCCTCCCCCCACTTTCCAGAGAGGGGAAAGAGAAAAGGGGCAAGGGAAAGA
>NW_010405314.1:747-4165 GCF_000710305.1 Buceros rhinoceros silvestris | reverse complement strand
ACAATGTCATGTAAAATGATAATCAAGGACATGAATGTTGAGTAATAATGTACTTCTTAGAAAGTGTAAAACCCTCAGCTCCCCGCCCCCAACCTCCCCAAAGAGGAAGAGAAAGGGAATAAGGGAAAGAGACTTCTGGATTGGAAAAGAAAACTAAAACTGCTTTAATGAGAGAACAATAATAGAATGAAATATATACAAATACATACGATACCAATACTGAACCCAACACCCCGATGGCAACCACCGATGCTGCGGATAGACACTGGGGAAGGCCCAGGCTGGGCTCAGCAGCAGACAGGAAATGGATGCAGGAGCTGGATTCCAAAACTAGATTCAGGAATGCATGGGTTAGGATTGAAGACAGAATGGACAGAGTCCTCCTCATACACCAGCCATTGAAGAAGAGGCAAGAGAGAGTGAGACCTTTGTGATCCCTCAGCTTTGTACTGGATATGACATATATGGGATGGAATACCTCAATGGTCAGTTGAGAGTCACCTGTCCTGTCCGCTCCTCCCTGCAGGTGTGACCTCTTGCTTACTGCACCCCCACTGTGGCACACAGGATTTAGCAGTGACCTTGGTCTGCACAACAGCAAGTATAATCAAGAGCCTTTCTGCACACCAATCTCTGGCAGTAACTGTAAACATCAAGTGTTATCACTGCTAGAAGCAGACACTGTCTGCAAAAATATGCTGTTAACTTCAGAAAGTGCAGTCACTTAGAGAGACTGAGCTGAAAAGTAAAATCACTGGACAGAATTGGTTCTGTTCAAACTCAAACTAGGACAGTCACAAGCTGTGTCAGGGAGACCATCCAAAGCCAACCTTTGGTTCTCACCATGTTAAAGGCATCCCTCTGTTTTGGGTTGGTTTTTTTTTTCAATTCCCATGCTTGCTACTTGCATCCTTCAGTTTTGTTTCTCCAGTTCTGGAAATAGCTCAGCATCCACATAAATCTCATCCCTCTGTCTTGGTTAACAACCAAGAACTTGTTGCTTTCATTCAAACCACCTTCTGAGAAAAATGCCACACAAATGCCACAGGTTTGGCAAACAAAGACTTCTTCTTCAAAGGCACATAGAAGCTTTTCATGAGCCAAAAGGCAGCATTGAGCCTCTTCTTATTCCCACATGCAACAGAGTGGTTGTGATCTTGAACACAAAGCACTGAGGAGCTGGCAGACATCCTTCTCTGAAAGAAGCTCTCCCCTTCCACAAGTTCACATGGCCAAAGCACTTTCCAAAGCACCGTGATGGATTTGGGGAAGCCAGGAACACATTCAGTGGTGCTGGATACAGGCAGATTCAGGATGAGAAGATGCTCTGTTCTTCTTTCAGTAGATCAGTGGGAGAGTCCTGTTGGAGTATTTGACACCCTCGCTGAATCGTCTCTGTTTTGATAAAAGTCTGTGTATCTTCATCTGCTTTGCCATATTCATGACCCCACATTGGTCTAATTACAGAGTTCCCTTTTCTGAAAAAAATCTGGTAACAGCTATGACCAGCTCTTTCTCAATGGGACTGTGCACCCTTTCATCAGGACAAGTTCATGGGAACAGCATTCGTCACATCCAAAAGCTCTGGGTTTATCAACAGCTGTATAATCATTTACAAAATAGCATTACTCTCAAAACACCTACCTAGGAGCCTGGAGCACCACTGGACTCCCTCAGGTCTGCACACTTCCAGAGCCAGTGCTGAGCAACGTAACAAATTCTGTGAATTCTATATCCTCTTCTTCCTTTCCAACACCCCATTAATTACATTTTTATCACTGCTCTGTGTGTGCTATGAACTAAACATAGCTACTCTGGTCTCGTAGTCTAAAGCATGTTTTCAGCCTTAGGTTGTCCTCTAGACATGCCATTCATGTACTCAGAAGCCACCCTTTATCATCAAGGATTTTTTACAAACGGAATCAACATCCATTGTACGATAGTCAAGGAAACCATTTCTATTCTGGGTCACTGGGGTTCCGTTACCTGAACACAGCACGCATCACAACAGCAATCACACACTCACACTGCCTTGGCTCAGGCAGGGCTGTCACTGAAAACGGCTTCTTTTTCAATGCTCCAGTAGTTACACACAGCAGAATAAAAGGCACTGTGGATATTCTCAGCCAGTCTAATGAATTTTTCTAAGGTACACACACAAAACATTTAATTTGCTAAACACATACATTCCTCCCTATCAGTGCATACTGTCCCAACAGCAGCCTTCGAGATCATCTCACTGTGTAGCTGACCTTGCCCTGGTCAAGAAACATCTTAATTTCTTTGAGACATCTCTCATCCTAGCTCAGAAGTCTTCAGGCGCTTTTTCATTGGACTCCCACAAAAGCCAACTAATTGATCAGTTCTCACCCATACTATTAGATCACTACCAGCAGAAGTTGTTTGTCTGCTTTTCCTCAATGTAAATAAATAAATCATTCTCCCCACACAGTTTTAATGGCTATCAGAGATCACTCTTCAGAGATAGCATTTATTTTGCACACAACTTCATCTTCTCATTTTTCACGTTATGCAAAGCTCTCATTTTTTAATCACCACACAGTTATTCCATATTTTTTTTAAATTGGAGGTCTTGCCACAGAGATATTCTTCTGCTCTTATGCCTCTTAGAGTACAGAAATTCACTTCCCTTTATGACATTTCCTCTGAACTGTTTTGACTCCCTAATATTAGCAATATCTCCATAGAGTTGGCTTCTTGAAGACAGTTTTCCCAAGAACCACTTACGTGACCTGCAAATGGTGCAAATATTCTTGAAAGCCTAACCATTTTTTTAACAGGGGTACTAACATACCACCTCATTGCCCCATAAGGCATACCAGGCATATACTTTTTGCTACAAGACAGGCAAGACAGGACTCTCCTCCAACGGCAAACTTCAGCTTCTGTACTTTTCCTTATCCTAATGCTTTGGAACTGCAAACCACTTCCTTTAAGGCTCCATCTTCTGAGGCCATCCTGCTGTGTTCGACTCTGAAGAACTGAGCCATTTCACCTTTTAAGAAAGCGAATGCATTCAGCATTTCGAGCCTTGGTGGATCCAAGGAGAAGTCATGTTCCCTCACCCCTGGAAGAGTTGCCTGAAGGCTCAACGGCAGGAGCCAGGGTTTTGGCAGTCCTGGTGACAGCCGTGTGAAGCTGTATCGAAGCCTCTCCCTTAATTAAGAAAACAGAGTTGTTCTGGCTCAATATCAAATGTCACCTTATAGATTCCATGAAGAGCTGAACTTGCACCAAAGCATGATGAGATTTGCTTGTTGGTTGTTGGGGTTTTTTTACAAGAAAGAATCTGTGAGTAATGAAGCCTGGCAAGCCACTGATGAACAGTCAGAATGTATGCTAGTTATTACTTACTATAATTGCAGTAATTATTAATTACCTGCCATCCTGCCATGCC
>NW_010405314.1:0-737 GCF_000710305.1 Buceros rhinoceros silvestris | reverse complement strand
TCCCTTTCAGCTTATTAATGACTCCTGCCAATGAACCTCTCCTGTTTTGTCCTGCTACATATGAGATTCCCTTCATATCAAGTAGTCTTGTAAAATTTTTTAATAAATGGTGTAATTACTTTGGAGAAATGCTTCAGACCATATAAAAAGCTTTCCAAAAACATACTTGAACTTATAAATTCACAGTGACTCGCAGTTACAGAATCCCCACTGATCCACACAGGGACTTCCTCCTTTCCCTGTCCCCAGCACAGAGGACAAACTTCTGTCTTATTTCATGTGCATGCATCTCTGCAGGCCATGGGCAGCAAGCTCTAGACCCAGTGGGAAAACAAGGCAAGCAAAGCAAGGGGTCTTTCAGTCCCAGTGTTGTGCTCCCCACAGGGTCCATACCCCTCATGCAGGCAGGATCAGGCCGCCCACCACTTTAGCAAGGTCTGCAAGATGCTGCACCTCTGCACCTCCCACACCAGATCCTCAGACAGACAGATCTTGGTAGCTGGAAAGATGGAAAAATGTCTCCAGACCCTTGCAGAAATGTCTACAGACACTTGCAGAAATTCTTTCACCCCAACAAACTGTATATCTAGAGCATGCACACACACACACATTTTACTCATGCTCATGGCATTCGCTTCTGTGATAAGTCCAATAACAAAGGCAATAAAACCAGCTTTTTAAAATACACCGATGCAGTACACACAAAACCCCCACATTTTCCAAACACAATTTAAATA
>NW_010405313.1:41214-46011 GCF_000710305.1 Buceros rhinoceros silvestris | reverse complement strand
TTTAATAAATTATTTAAAGTTTGGCACAAGTAAAAGTAAAATGTCATGTATAAATGCTGGTGTGCCAAATGTTGGGCCTAATATGTAAGTTTAGATGACTGAAATGGTAAGATGCGTAAGTCAAAGACAATACCTTCAGGATCAGTATTCTACTGCAAATATATTTTATTAGTGTAGAAACATTTTAATTTAATAAAGACTGGTAAAAGATGCAAAGAATTTCTCACCATGATTAGAAACTAAGGCCCAAATTATACTTCTTGATGCACAGGCGTGTCTCTAAACGAAGTGTGGTAGTGTAAGGGAAGCATGCAACTCACCATCTTCTCTAAGTAACATGATGATGACAACAGCAACAACTCATACTCTATTTGCAGCTGGGCTCTATCATTTGCTGGAAAGACACTTCTATTTTCTACACTGTCCAAACATTACCTCAGTTTTGGCGTGAAGGAAAATGTTCTCTGTTCAGAAAGCAATGGGAAATGTAACTAGTGGCTGGTTAACTGGTGCATCAATGAATTTTTGACATCAATTATTATGTACTGTAAGCCTGGAAGCAGGAGGGATGTACGACTTCCATAACCAAAGGCTGGAGAAAGATAACACTACATTCAAACAATTCCCTTTCTCAACTAGCCATCACCTGGCAGGCTTTTTCCACAGCTGTTTTGGTTGGTTTTTGTTTTTGTTTTTGTTTTGGTTTGTTATTTTGTTGTTATTTGAAAATAAAAGCTTCTTTGAGCTTCAATTCCTGCACATGACCAATCTGCCAAATTCATCTCTTATAGCCTTAGGCCGAAGCAGCTTTTAAAACTCAATTTCTACAAAAGCTGAGAAGGACAATTTCTAGGCCTGTTTGTACCCACTCCTTCCCCACCCTGCCCTGTCCTTCTGGCACCTCCTGCCCAGTTGGAGAAGCACCTTCAGGATCTCACTGGGGGCAGCTGCTGCCCAGCGCGTGTCAAGATATTACTTACCATGCAAGCCAGCACGTTACTCTTCTCTATTCAGTCCCTAAAGGAATTGTGTTTGGCAGAAGTGAACAGCTGCTGTGTATTTAGAGATGTGAATGTAATGCATTATTTAATGAATTGTGTCATTTTAATATAATTATTACTAAAAGTCTGAACGTAAGCCTATTTTTACTTACGCTTAAAGTTTTTACCCACTAAGCATTTTCAACTCTGTTTTCAGCCAAAAGTGCTTTCTTTCCAGATAGTACCAGGACTGTAGCTGCACTGCTTCCACTGGAGCCAGCTCCCCTGCATGCCACTGATACTGCTGTCTTGCATACAGTGATTCTGGGCTTTTAACAAATTTCATCCACGCAAGGATTCCTGTTCCTCATCATTTTTTTGTAAAACTCTTATTACTCCAGTGCCTCCACCTACATATTCTTTCTTAGTACCATGACAGTAATATCCATGCCTAAAAGACTTGTGCATGAATTATTCCTCATGTGCAAAGCAAGTACCTCATGTGGAGGAAAGAATGAATTTCAACAAGGCACTTGATGCTACCAATATCTTAACATGCTTGCAGCCTAACAGGCACCACTGCAGTTCAGCAGCTCTCACTGTCAAGCCCTCAGCAGAGCTCAGCTCCCTTCACATACAAGGACATGACAAGGCAGTTTTGATCCCGGAGTTCACTTTCCCTTCAGAACAGCACCGCTAATAATCTCAGGGGATTTTCGCAATGAGAGGGAATAAGAAGCAAACACAAGTCATGACACTTTGCTTCCTTATTACTGGAATCCAGAGCATGACTCGACTCTGCCTGCTTGATGCTTAAAATTACGGAGAGGTAAAAGGCTTTTAGAAGTGGTGCTCTGCCTCTAGCAGGAGATGGATACAAAATGACCAGTTGCAAGGTTCTGGTGACCACATGCATCTGCAGGCATCTCATTTTATGCACTTATGCAATAATCTCATTTTTGAAAGTCATCTGGAATCCTTCTCTGTGGCCGGGACCCCTGTTCTTTTGTGAAGGTGTTTCTGGTTTCCCAACTGTTGTTCTGCATTGCTCTAGGGCTTATAGACACTCTAGTACTGGACACAGCCTTATGCTTCAGTCACATACCTTTATATTGCTACATTACTGGGTGGATACTGAATTACTCACCACCACGGGTCACTGAAATATTCACCTATTACTTCATTCGCAGTAGATCTTCCTGTGGACACCAGCCAAGTTACTGCTGAATATGTTTTTCGCTTGCAGCGGTGAAGATGCCATTCTTTTTTTCTAAAATATCTGTTGCTATCAGAAGGAAAATACATCTCTATGTATCTTTCCATATATGCAAGACACCTCTAACATCTGAAATCAATCAAAAGCAGGAATGTTGGTAGCCTGCCTTAAAAAATGCTTAAAAGTAAAATGTGTATACACCAAACTACCCCACACTGGGGTATTTTAAGATACTATTTATTTGAAACAGTTTTATTAAGAAGACCTGTTAGCATATAAAATCCAATTCAATCTTAAACAGCTTAGAGAAGGTGACTATAACACCCTTTTCTCTCTGAAGTAGAGACCATCATATGAAACTATCAGGCAACATGTCTAAAACAATTACACAGAATCAATTAATCTGTGGAACTCACTGCCACATGACATTTCAGATGTGTGCATTCACAAAGTGATAAGTACAAAAAAACCCAAAAAAGATTCAATCTGTGTGGAGCAATCCAATCCAGGGACCTCATTACGTGTATGTCTGTATTTGTATATCATACCCTTACGCGTCTCAAAAGAAAGACATAAGCACATTGAAAGCCTCTCACATCAGTGCACCCAGGCATGATTCCGTTTAATCTGTCCGTTATTACTAATTTTCATTTGCAAATTTAAATGGGGACCTGTTTGCAGGAGGGATGTAGCTTGTTCCTCCCAAAGGGGTGCTTAAAATTCAACCTCCTTTCTGAGCAGCCACAAGTGCAGAAAAGACATCAGAAAAATCTGGACAGGCATTCTAATGGAAAGGCAGTCTCTTGTAGTCCCTGTGATACAGAAAAATGCAAAGAAAAAGAAGGAGCAGCCAATGGGGCTTCACAGAGAGCTACTCTGAGGGTTTAAAAGAAGTGGGTATACTGGAAATAGAGAGGAACCACACAAGACTACAGAGAATCAGTTAAGACTTCCAGGGAAAGTTGAAGTATCAGAAAAGCAAGGGGAGTTCATGCTGGCCAAAGGGATTATGGGAATAAGAAAGGCTTTTACAAATACTTCATGTCAGGCAGAAAACAGGTTTGCTAATGAAGGCTGAGACAAAGACATGACTCTGAAATAAATAAATTGGCTTTTAACAAGGGACATAAATAAGAGAAAGGTGGATAATAAAATGAAAGACGGGAGGAAAGGCTGGCAGAGGAAAGCCTGAGGGCTATGTACCAGCACTGAGGGTGCAGGGGCACAGGAAGCACAGGACAGCATAAGACCATCTGCAGCAGGAGCCCTGAAGGCACTATCCTCACCTGTGTGGGGCAGAGGGGACCACAGAGCCCAGCAAGGACTCCCCACCAGTTGGTGCTTTAAGGCATAGCGTGTGCCTGTCACTGTGTTGCTTCCTTCTGCCAGGCAGTAAGGATGGAAGGATAGGGAGCACCTCTTCCAGAGGTAATTGACTGCATGAAGCTCAAGAGTATGTGAAGCCAATAGTTCATATTTTTGACCCAGAAGGATGTTATGAGGCTGTTGGGCAGAGGATTTAGTGAGGATTCCCTGCCTGTAATTTCAATGTACATATGCTGTCTCCCTATGAAGATATGCTGGTCACAACATCCTGGCTTACAGACCAGACCTGCTGTGATACCTCTTACAGTGCCTCCATCAAGATTTTCAACTTTAACCTGCTGATCAAGCTTAGGTCTTTTCCAAGGAAGTACAAAACCACAGTGGACAGCAGAGAAGCTGCAGCAGATCTCCTTCAACAGACTCGGCCCACCAGTCATCACTGGTAGATGCCTATGGAGGTGGATGCCTTATAAGGGCTATCAACTCCGGCAGCGGCTTCCAGATCAAAGCTAATCTCATTGCAGAACATCTGTAATACAGGTGGTGACAGATCAAAATCGCCTATAGGGTTTAAACTGCCCTTCAAGCTTGACCTTGTCAAATGCCTCTCTGGGCAGGATCAGAGTTATCCCGATCTTCTACTTTTGGAGTCCACTTGTCAAGAAGAGTGCTACAAATGTGATGGAGACGTATGGGCCACTTGTTTGCTTTTACCATCTCTAAAACTAGACCAAAATGGTATCAATACAGTAATATATCAGTGCCTGAAGAACTGCAGTTCTCAGCAACTTCTGAGAAACCTTGAGGAACTTTCTTTCCGAGGTTCAGATACTAAATAATTTATATACGTTTATGGAAGATTCCATGATAATCATCTGACACAACTAAACAGTTATTAAATGCAAACTCTGTATCGTAAGACTCTCCAGCTTGGCTACATTAGTTTTTCTCTGGTGGAATTTTGCAGTTCCTGAGCATAGCCCAGATCCAAGTAGGAGAACAAGCCTGCGGTTCCTAGTCCTCTTACACTCCTACAGGCCCTGTGTCCTTAAGACAGTCTGACTGGCATCTGAGTAAAGCAATGTTCCACAGAGAGCAGCTCCCATCAAACATACAGTTGTAAACCCAAAATCACTCAAAGGCTGTAAATCCAAGCAGTAAGACCCATCTTTGCCTGCAGAGGTGCTGGGATGATCCCTGCAGCCCTCAGCCTCTCTTATGCTGCCTCCATCTCTGTGTGGTACCACTGCTTGTTTCTTCATCCTTGCCCAAAAA
>NW_010405313.1:21038-41109 GCF_000710305.1 Buceros rhinoceros silvestris | reverse complement strand
AAAAAAAGAAAAAAAAGAGCCTTTTAACAGTCTGTGTGGACACTCTGCTGCAGGCAAGGAGTGTTGTGGGAAGGCACAGCTCACCCTTGCTTTCAGCAGGTACATCCCCTGCAATGCCAAAGCCACCTCCTGCTCTACTGCATTTACTGCTGGTTTCCTCCTAATGTTCTTCTTCAGCTCCACAACAGCAGACAGAGTAAGACAATTTATGCTGGCAAGTGGAGTTGCACATAACAAATGTAGCAAACAGTAGAGATACTGCACTTGTTCTCAGTCAATTCTGCTTCCAAATGCATGCAGTCTCTTTTAATTGCTGATGAGAGATGATTAACTCCGAGTACTTCCTTTCATTCTGTCCAGCTTTCACTTGGTTTTCCCTATCACACTGTAGGCAAATCCTCTGAATTTGTACAAGACATTTACTTAGTTTAATAAATCAAAAAAGAAGCAAGAACGAATGGAGTCCTAATACAATTTGTACCAAACCAAAAGCAGTCAGAGCTGAGCTCTCACGTTGTTGGAAAATAAGCAAACCCAGCTGTTTACACTGCATCTTTCTCCATGTATCGGTCTCTCAACAAAAACATCTGAAAACCATTCATCTTGTTTCAGACAGAACATAAACTAAATTCAGTTTAAAAGCAGGTGAATAGTTAAGCTCAGGATGGATTAAACCCCTGAAATCTGATTTCAAGTACAAATGGCATTGTCCTAAGTAATATCACAATATACAGGAAACAATACATGCCTAAGGGTCCAGGAATTTCCAGGCATCAAGACACAGGAGAATCAAAATGCTGCTATAGTAGTGACCCAGATTAATCGTTCCACTAGAAACCCAGAAACAGTCAACATTCTCCAACAATGGACACATCAACTATGTCAGAGAAATAAAAAGTTACCTCAAAGGCTGTCCCTTATTCTTTGTTAATGCCTTTAACCTTCCCCTAGGTTTTTTTATGAGCTAATGACACAGGCTGCTGGGGGGAAAAAAGAAAAAACCTGCCATGAAGAGAAAACTGGGTAAAGCCAGAAATCACATCTCATATGGGACTCAGAAAATCAAAACCTTTTTTAGGTATTTAAACAGACTAATTTCTGCACCAACTTTGCTTTTCAGAAAAAACGTGCACTTGAGGCCCCAAGGATGCCTTTTGATGAACTAGAATATTATCAAACAGGAACAAGTGCTTTGCTTTCTCAAAATCCCAAACAACTCTAAGAAGAAAAGCTGAAGCTTATTTACAAGCATGACTTGTACACTGTCAGCCATGAGTAACAGATTTCCATTTACACTCTGAAAAAGAGCATTTGATTTTTACAGGCAAGCTACAGGCTGTACTTAACTCTGAATGCAGTCAGTGACCAAGCTAGATGCTTCATTGATTAATTTTCATGTGAACCACAATTATTATGAGAACGTCTGTGCTGTTTTCTTCTTTTTCTTATTTTTCACTTTCATGTATTTATGTCAGAGACTTCAACAAAACAGATTTATAAACAGGGACTTGCATTATTACCCTTGACTCTTTCATCTTCTGAAATAATCTAACATCTAGTGTAAATTTGGACAAAACCAATATGATATACAGTTTATATGTTCACAATAAAATTACACAGAATAAAAATGACTTAAAGATCTTTTCTTATCTTTCATGTAAATTGAATTTTGCTACTGTGAGCCCTTTCTACCCACACAGGAGAGAAAAACAACTACTTTTTACGGCATAATGAACACTTAGATAGCTGCAGAGAGAGGAATTCAATTGCATTTACATTTGGCAATTATTTAATGTCACCTATTAACATCCAGCTACTGTCCCCGGCAGTCCTACCTTGCAAGGTGGCTGGGCATGCTAAATGTGCTAAAAAGGAATTTCCTCCTCATTTCCATCTTTGTTACACTTAACCACGGCTCCCAGTGTCCCTGTGTACCCTCCCCACCAGGAAGGCACCTCGCCTTTAGAGTGCTCCCTCAGCATGGTAAGCCTGCTGCTGGCATACCGCAGCAGATGCGCTGCTCGGCTCTCAGCACTGCTCCTCTTTTCTGCTCTCACATTACAGTGCTTTACTCTTTCTTTGTTCTTTTTTCTATAATCACTACACTTTTATTGCCTGAGATGTTGAGTTCCTTGTCTGCCTTGAAAAAATAAAAATAAAAGAATTTAAAAATCATAGTTTTGAACCCCCCAGGTTGTGATCTTGTCTTATCTTTCCACCTAAGCAGGGTTGGAAGATGCAAGCACAATGTTGAGACTCAGAGAGCCAAGTTCACACTGTGCCACTGATGTTCCAAGATAATGTTCTGAGAATCAGGCATCTATCTAAGCTAATATAATGGCTGAATTCCACTTTTCATAGGTTGGATCCCTGCACACCTTACATCTCAGTACATTTTACACCTGCCTAAAGCACCGAGTGGGAATGCTGTGGCTTGAAAACCTTGTGGTGTATGAAGATGGATGCATGTCACCAAGGCAGAGATTCATGTAAAACTGTGAAGAGAATGATCTGAGGTCCTGCAGGATTAGAGAAAGCTCATAGTCTACTTTCAGATATTTATCATATTACTGACCCTTTTCTTTCACTTAATCAGCCTTTAATTTACAGTTCTAGTTTCTTAACACACCTTCCTTCACCAAATCCACAGCACAGAGGATCGGTATTTCCTTCAGGATCCCTCATCTCAGTTTAAAACAAACATACATCAAGTCAGGTCAGCTGGTGATTAATCTCACTATGGTTCTAAAGGGTTCAACACCGGCTACAGGATAAAGTCAGGAATTATTTGAAATCAATGGTTAATTTTGTACTGACCTTAGCAGGACTGTGATTTCACCAGTACAAGACAGCATACACAGAAAGCTTGCTACCATGTGGGATCTACTTTGGAGTCCCAGGGTGTTACAGAGGTTGGCAGCCAGAGCGAAGATGGGCAAAAACTCTCTCAGCCACATTTGCAGATGAACTTCTAGATATGCTGCAAAATAGTCCCAAAAGTCAGAAAAAACCTCAGCTTTCTTCCTAGTGTAATTTCATTGCTGATGACTGTCAACATCTTTCAGCTCTTCTCTATTGTCTGTTCATTAGGTCATTTGCTCTACAAAGACTGTGCTAGCAAAATAGATCCCAGTACCTGAATCCAGGAAGACCAGTGGCCCAAGACCTTGACGATCTCAGACTCATGCTGTGCAAGGGCAAAGCTGGTTGGCATCCTCTCATGGGGAGAGCCCAGACCAGACTGGGGGACCACCTCACCGAGCACTGCAGACAGCCCACTTGGTATCAGGGCTGGCACATCACATCATTAAAAAACTGGAAATGCGGAAAAATCTTCCTTTGTATTTTACCATCTCGGTGCTAATTTTTCATTCCATTCAGTAAAAATTTGTAAAATGACAGTAGGACTTTACCTAAGGTCCTAGGTTTCTCTGAAAATTACTTACAAAACCCATCAAAATCAGCATCTCCAAAGGTGTAGCAGCTTTTCTCTATGTGCAACTGTATGAGTAAAAAAACCAGAAAGTAGGTAAAAAAATTGGCTTAAAGTCTCTGCCTTGTCTGTGCTTGTTTTGTATATAAGCATTGTTTCTTCTGCAATATTCCTAAATATCTCCTAAAGGAGAGTCCTGAAAGTCTGCTTTGGTGGACTGGGAAGCAGAGTAGGAGACAGGCAGAAGAAATCAGTACTTACAAAGAACACCCAATAGTAAGCAATTTCTTTTATACTCGAGCACCTTTGCATTTATCAGCTATGACAATCTGCTATCTTATGGATAGAAAGTCTGAAGCCACTCAGCTCCCCGGTACAGAATAAATGTGCACATTTTGAGGAAATGTCAAGCCTCTTTGCCACTGGTGGCAAAACTTCCCTTGGCTTCAGCGGAGGCAGAAAGTCATCCTCTTAAGTTTCATTCAAAAAGACCCAGGTTTACCCAGTCCTGTTCCTCTGAAAGCTCATAAAGAGATTTGTGCTAAACCACGGAGGATTCCGACAAATCTACTGTGTACCATAACCAGCACAGAAAATACACTGATTTTAACTTGGAATATTGAAAAGGAAACTACAGACAAAGGCTTGTCGTAGACCAACTGCTATCCTCCCCAAATTAGGAGAGAGACCAGCAAATATTTATGCAGCATTAGTGGCACCTTCTTTTAGCTACAAATAACTATTCTAGAGCTATCTTCTGCAGTCACATCTGTTTTAGTCAAATGTTTGCAACACAGTAGTCTGGGTGGGAATTTATTTAGATACACAGTTCTGGAAAGAAAATTTAAAATCCAACAACAACAACTACACACTGTTAGTTCTACACTCACAATTTACATATTTCACAGTATCTTAAACGGTATTCAGAAGGGTAGTTGCTTAAATTCGTTGCCAGAGACCTTATTTTGATCCTCCACACTCTGGTTAATCCCTGTCTTTGCCCAGACTCAAAACGATGGATATCAAGAAGCAGCTGATACCAAACAGTTCTTTTTCCAAGCTCCAACTTCCTCCACAACCTCCTCACCTGACATTTTGAGCCTGTCTGGACCTTATTAATTTCCTTCTTTCTCTTTACTTTCCACTCATATTCTTCTTTCCACTTTTCCTACGCACACCTCTGTAGTATCCTGTTCTTCACTAAGCTCTATCGATCCCTCTGTCTTCCAACCAATCGTGTGTCACAGACAACAAAATCAAGTCAGAAGAGAGCAGGCTGGGTATTGTAAAAAGCAGCATGTCAGAGAAGCATTTAAAATTTTAACACTTTCCCAAATCTTTGTAGAATTTCTCCAGATCTTTTTGGAAGGGGATTAAAGAAATGCTGAGAAGCAACTACTTCTCAAAAGTTTTCTGATACTCAAGCTTATAGAAAGTGGGTCAGTAGCCTGTCCAGATGTAATTCTGAAGTGTTGCAGATAGGAAGATCATACAGAGCATGTGAAACAATCTCACCAAAAAGTAGAAATGCTGAAGAAGTGACTGTGCCAGTGCAAGGGCTTTGTACCATCAGCACTGGGCCCATTCTTTCTGAATGGCATTAATCAATTTGGCAGCCATGGAAAGAAAGCAAGGTTTCCATGGATGTAAGGAAAAATCTGAGATACAGTCTGAAATGGAAAGAGGTATGGCCAGCACTACATAGTATCTGTACTTGTTTCTGGGGGAAATTCTTCTTTTTTTCCAGTCCCAGACAAAATAAGGAAGGAAGAAAAGTTCTTGAAGATTCAAATTTGGGTTTTAAATAAATGTCCCACTGTCTTGCAAGAACCAGTCTTTTGTGGAACCAGTGTCCCTCCCTCATATGGAGAGAAAAAAGGGGAAGTTTTAGATCTTGACTAATAAAATCTATCTATGAAATACTGAACAGAGCTACTCCTCCTCACAAAACTGCTACACAAAGACATCATTTTGTGTTGCTGATATCTGACCAAAGGCAAAGAGGCTGAGCAATGTGCCTTCATGTCAGGAAAAATAATGCAATGCTTAGCTTGTGCCAAGAGTGTGGTAGGCCACTGGAGCTGAAAGGAGCAAAAGCAAACAATAAGTCTTTAGTTTCTCACTCCACAGCACTACTCCAAGGCTGAACATCCCAGACGCATTCCAACTGCTGCCTTCAGAGCCAGTCCTCCTTCCGTGTGTCTGAAGGAGCTCTAGCTTCCCTTGCTCAGGGCTAAATAAAAAATAAAATAAAATTGTAAATCACAGGTTACCCTTCATCCTCTGCATCGCTAGGCATTGCTATTAAATGAGCTGGCATATTTGCCCAAGCATCTTACAGCCTGAGCCTCATCCTTGCCAGCAGTTACATTCTGAGATGCCCCCATAGGTGTTTAAGAAGGCTTTGCAAATTGTTAGCCTGATATTTCCCTTTCAAAACCCACAGCTAGGGTTTTCCTGATGAGGAAAAACTAACACTCAAGCACCCCAAACAGAACAAAACTCAGAAACATCACTCTGTCACCACGTTTCTGAACCTTTTTACAGATTAAGCTTTGAAAAAAAAATAACCTGTTCTTCTAACTTTTTAAATTAAAAAATGAATTAAAATGAATTATTTTTAAATTAGCCTGTTTATCTCTTAACTAAACAACTATCTTGAGACAAAGCATATGAAACACACATAAAAATGATTATTAGTCTCAGTATAAAAATACCTCCTGTGGATTTCAATTTTGCTTTTAGACTTCTCTTGGGAAAATGTTTTTAACCACAGGTGCAGATAACAGTAGATTTAGATAAAAAAACTGGTTTTCAATAGTTCAGGCCTGGATTAAGGATTAGTAATCCTATATAAAGACACAACAGTAAAGATAGCCTGGACAGGCCCTGAAAGCATACATATGCACCTTATAAATCTTGAGCAAGATTAGATATTGCTCTTAAGGGTGTTAAGAGCCTGACAAAACTCCCACAGCTATAGTGAACAGAGCCAAGAAAGACAACTAAAACTTTCCGTTTTGGACACCTTTTTCTCCCACAAGAGGCTGAATCGTCCAAGAGAGAAATTCATAACATACCATTAGCCCAAGACTTTCCCAAAAAACACTCTGGGTCAATTTTTTATGGCATTTTTGTGCTTAGGAGTTAGGTAACTATCTGCTTTTTAAAATCTCCCTGCAAGAATGTTTGCATCTTTAGACATCTAAAAAAATTTTAAATTCTGGCCAATAGTGTCTCATTTTCTCTCATCTATCCTCCACAACTTAATCAGTCAACTCATCACTTTGAAAGCAAGAGCAATTAAATTCTTGTATTAGAACTGTGTCCCATTAGATCTCCTTCAGCAGAATACCTTCTTAAATGAGATCTGCAGGAAAAAGACATCTGCTGAAAGAACTGTGCCGTAAATTACTATTCGAATGCCGATGGCCTTTGAGGGACAAAAAAGACAAAAAAAAAAGAACTAAAACATCAAAATTTCTATCCTAGAGGTATACCTTTTAAATAGAAAGGAGAATTGACAAAACTTGGAATAAAAATATTTTCACCTGCTATGTCTGCAAATACAGATCTCTCTCTTCTGTTCTAAGAAAACTATCATTTGCATGCAACTGTGTGCTAACGCTGTTTATGGAGTAGTCTAACGCTTTCCACTAATGTGTTCCAAGAGATGGCTCCCTGGGAAAAGCTGCCGTCCATGCAAGCAATGAAAAAATTTGGCTGTGGAAGACATGCTTTGCAGTGGGTGGGTGCAGACAACACGTTTGTACATACTGCTCTACTACGTCTGTTTTCATATAGTCCCGTGGTCTCTGAAGGCAGATAAATATCTCTAAACCACGATATATTAGCGCTCCACATATTAGATTAATTTGTCCTGAAGGAAGCTGTGCTAATGATAGCAGCAAAAAAAAAAAGAAAAAAAAGTGTTACTCTTTGCCTAGTCTGATTTTGGAAATAAATCTGTGGCAAAAGAAACATTTGTACCTGATCCAAGTAAATTGTTACTGAATTAGTTTGACAGATTGATTACACTTTCTTTGATGCAGTAATAAAAATATTCAAACAGAAAGCAAGATGCCTCCATTCTGGTTTAAACAAAGATCCCAAGAGGTCCAGCACATTCAATTCAATATTCCAGCCATATATTCAATTAAAAACAGCTCAGTAACAAATATTTGTATTTTTTGTCAAGTACTATAATTAAAGAATGCTACGGAAGGGAACATTTCTTCCTTGTACCCTGTAGCTAGCACAGAGATGCCCAGTAATGGTCCTGCATTGTGAAGACAGTGGCAGGAAGGCTAGTGGAGATACAGAAATTTCTTCAAGAGGTCTCCCACCAACCAAAGTGAAGCATGGTTATTCACTTTCCTTTACAGGGTAGGAGACGGATTTCAGGGGCTGATTAAGCTACACAGATGACTTAGAGGAGAAACCAAGGTTAAGGAAATGGTTTGAGGGAGCATTATTATGCAAACTGGATCTCTACCCATTTGTCAGTCCATCTGATCAGAGATGAAGGGAATCACTTGCTCCCATGAATCTATTCAGGGTCACAGTGCACCAGCTCTCTTGTGATGAGCAATAAGAGATCAAAGCAGATCCCTGAGGCTGCCACATGCATGATGCCAAATGAGCAAAAGGTCTCTTAAGAAATTCTGAATGCTGGACTTCTTTTTTAAAAACAAACAAAAAAAATTCACAGGTCCCCAAAGATCTCTGACATTTCAGCAACCTGCTTGGGACTGACATGTGAGCAAATGGCTGAAGAGCCATATAAAAACCTACACCCTCCCCTTTTGCCTGGCTGGATTCACCATATAATGCCAGGAGTTTCATACATCTGAGAGCTCAAAGAGCAGCAGGGGTGACTTAATATCTTGTGAAATAAGGATGATAAAGTCAGATCAGAGTAATTGTTTGCCTTTATGACACACATCTAGTCTTTCATCACATTTACAGCAGTTAATCCTTAATAGGAAATGCTCCTTATTTTGACCACTGATGTATTCAGGACAGTCTCAGGGGTCAACATGGTTTCCATCTTTCTTCTTCCCAAGCTACATTATTATTACTGTCCCACGTGAAAATCAGGCTTCAGCTTATCACATCACTTTCTTGCAATCTGCTGAAGGAGCTCTGAGAGGAAAGCAAGCAGGAGAGAGAGCCAGGGTGCTTTCCAGCGAGGGCCTGAACCCTTCCCCACCTTAAGCCTGTCTGCCGAAAGTGCGTGACATGAGCTTTGGTTGCTAGTTCACAGGGAGTTGCCAGAAGGGCTTGGCTAACAATGACAGCATTTCCCCCAAAATACAGACTGTGTGGTATTGTTACTCTACCTCAATCTGTGTTAAGAAAGGTATTGAATTTATATAGTTAACTTGGGGAGATTATCACTGTTATTAATAATTCTGTTCCTATTCTTTAATTATTTAGTATATTTCAATGACTCACATCAGGAGAATAAAGCATATATTACATTTATGGAAAAAATATTTATTTCTCCCTTTCAAATCTGTTATTCTATCTATTATTCAAAGAAGATCAATAGATATATATTTTTGCTTCATTACATTTTTACTGAGAACTGTTCATTTGCCAAGTTTTGAAGTCAAGGATTTCACATCTCAGAGAGATTCAGGTTCCAGTTTAATGAACTTCGCAACTTCTTTCACAGCGGTTTTGACCAGGATAAAATATTTTTCCTCACAAAACAACATGACAGCTTTGCACTCCACATATTTTACACATTTAAAATAATGCAATAGTAGACAATGAATGGAAAACTGACAGACTGAAACACAGAGGCTTATAAAAGAGGACTGCACAGACAGGTACATTTAGCAAAGTCATCTTCTACCAGCCTATGAGTATTGAATATCTAAATTCTTAGCTCTTTATTAATTCATTTTGCAAGTTTAGGTACAAATTCATTTTCTCAATCTATCAACTTCATAAATTTTCATTATTTGAACTTTAATACAAGCATGACCTTCATTCTAGATTCAGGATGGGTTAAGATAGGACCATAACAAATGAAAAAAGCATACTTATAGGTGGTACAAATAGAAGAGGAAGTACAAGAAGAAAAGGAAAAAAGTTGATCACAGATATGGAAAACTTGGAAACATGAGGGAGAAAAGTATCAGTTAAAAATTGGAAAAGACAGGAGAAAAGGCAAACGTAAATGGAGTAACAGTTAACAAAAATATAATGAAACAGGAAGAAAAAAATCAAGTCCTTTTAAAAGTATTAAAAATAATATAAATATTAGAGGATATATATATTAAAATATATCCCCCATAGACAGAGGACAGCCTGAGGATGAGGCTAATACATGTCAAAATTAAGAACATGGAGTGCAGAGGAAGGGCACCCTTAAAAGGTCCTTCTTTCCATCCAGTGCCTAAGTTTGACTTTGCCACATATCTGCAATACTCACAGCATTTTTGGTGGCATGCATTGATCTTTTAGTATTTTCCTTTCTTTTAATATTTTTCTTCAAATGCTTTGAATCAATGATTTAATGTCCTGTTAGGTAGAGTTTTAGTAAAAACAAAACCACTCACAGAACAAAAAGAAAAACCAAGAAGGGAAAGTGAACATTTTCACAAAGAGCAATACTATTGGTAGTGTTGGTCTTTATGGTCTGGCAGGAGGATTGAGCAAGTCTGACAAAAATTAAGCTAATAAATGAGGCTGAAATTCGTGGTCTGGTTAAATAGAAATCCTGTAGTTCCAACCCAAAGTATTTCCACTTGATGAGGGAAAACAGACTAAAAGACTATAGTGACTACATGGATAAAATCATTCAGGAGTGTGACCACAGATGGTTAATATTAAAAATCAAAGTGAAACAAACAAGTTAAAAATTGCATAAAAATGGAAGGCCGTATACATTACGTCAAGATTTAAAATGATAATCCCATCATAATTTTCCAGAGTTCAAATTCCACAGTTATTTCCTTGTACAGAAAGGCAGGCTGATAATTCCCTTATGCCAGTTAAGGTCTTTTTTCCCCTTTACTCTTTCCACAAAGCCCCTCTTGTCATTGAGAAATTCCTTAGACAGTAGCAGGCTCTCTAGTCAAGAAAGAACATGACACAAAGCTCAACTTCTGCAAAGTACTGCTCATTCAGCAGATATTAATTTGAACACTGAAATCAAAGTGTCTGCTGACAAACAGCTCGATATCACTGGAGAAATGTAAGACCCAAGTTATAAAGCAGTGAAAGGACCTGCAGATTTGTACATACCTGTGCATTGTTGCTGCACTGTTAAGCAGGAGTTTTAAAACTGATGCTCTAAGTCTCAGCATCTTACTCATTAATCACAGTTTAAATAACCACTTACAAATGGACCTCAAAAGACAAGGAAGCCTTTCATTTCTCCCATCTCTTTTGGAGCTGAAGTTTGAAGACACTTTTTTCTATTTAATCAGGTTCGTTCCACAGGCCTCTGTCTGCAGATTGAGGTAATTTTACTTTACAAAAGTTCTTTTAAGAAAAAAGCCAAGCAAAGCACATGTATCTTATTTATCCATGTAGGGAATACTCAAATCAAAGCATAAATCTCTAAAAGAAATAGTTAGTGCTAGGTCTTTCACATGGTCTCAAAAGTTAATCCCATGAGTAAATTGTGCACATAGGTAGCATATCCAAGAGCAGAAATTTAATTATTTGTACTTTGTTAAAGAATAACAACGAAAGAGGATTCCTCAAGAACTTCAGGAGAAGAATATCACTAATATTTCCAAAGGTTACAGATTACTTCTGACCAGGAGAAAAATAAACTAGAAAGGGAGAATCTGAGGCTCCTGAATATAAAACAGTGTTTACAAGAACCATATTTGCATATTATATACACAGCTGTTCATTGTTACTCATTATAAAAACATAACTATTTCAGGCATATTAACAATTGCTTACCTGACTCTACAAGATCCTGGTACATAATGAATGGTAACACCTTCAGCTCTTAGAATTGCTAGGTTACTGCTGCTTCCAGTCATTTAAAATTAAGAAAGGACTGATGCTTTTGAAAAGGAGGCTCCCACATACTTTGTTTTCAAACTTTGCAAACGCATTTTTGAAGATCAGCTCAGATCTCGTACTCATTTACAAGTCAAATGCCAAACTTGGCATAAATTTTAGCTCAATTCATCTTACAGGGTCCTTTCTTCCATTCTCCCTTTTGGTGTGAATGCCTCCTTGTTGACTTCTATTTAGTCACTAGCAGTTCAAAGGAGACACTGGTATCTCTTTTTAAGGAATTATTGTTATTTTTAATTGGAGCCATTTGCCCTCTTGAAAAATCCACATCACTGATGCTAGCTCTTCTGTTTCTGACCTCCATCACCCCTCTGTCAAACTGGAAGGAAAACAACCAGCTCTTCCATTTAAATCAGCTCCTGCTGTCAGTGACAACACCCAGAGTTACACAAGTAACAAGCAAGCTGAAAAAATGCATGACCAGTCTATATGATCTGTTGCTGCAGAAACTTTCTTTCACTCAGTTCAACTTCTTTAATCCAAACAAGGTGTGAAAGATGAAGGGAATTCAGATAAAGCAGAAATCAAATTGAACTGCAACATCTAGATCCAAAGAGTTCTAATGTCACCACTGGAGGGAGAGACAGGATGTTTAAGAATGGAGCTGAGACCCAATTTAAAACCCACTGAATGGGAAGACCATCAAACTTCAAATATTTTAATAATCAGGTCTTTTCAAGAGGTACATGGAAACCCCATTCCTGGCTTTCCAGGCAAAATTGATACTCTGGCCTGGCTTGAGAACAGCAGTCTTTCAGGTAAGTCAGGTGCATTAGTGCTCTTCCAATTAAGCATGGCTTAGGGAAGGGATCTGACTGTGTATTTTTCTTTTCTTTCTTTTTTTTTTTTCTGCTTTTAATTGAAATTTAGTTCTACTTTATGTATAGATATCTTGTTATTTTACCCTCATGTTGTCCAGAAGTAAACTGTTGCAGTCCCACAGGGACTTAACCAAGCCACAAGATGTTTGGAGAAGCTTTCAGGGAGTTCAAACCTTCTGCTGTCACAGGGAGAGCTGAGAAGCAAGCAACTAAATATCTTCTGGCAGTCTCCAAGAATCCACTTTCAAATGCCAACTGTAAGGAAAGACACACTTAGACTCTATCTTTTTTCTTCCACTGAACTAAGAGCAAGACATATCTTGCACTCTTACAAGAACAGTGGGTTGGACCACAGAAATAAATAAATATATGACAGCACAAGGTCTGCCGCTCTAGCAAAAAATGATGAAACATTCAGGGATCAGCATTTTTCACCCCAACTACTTGCAATCCAAAGTAAATATTTCAGGCTGGCAAGTTATACCACTGAGGACACAGTTATGAAATAATTTCTCCCCCGGCTTGACAATAAAATGTGGGGGAAAGAAATGACAGGCAGGATAAATGTGCCTGTCACACAACCAGCAAAATAGTAGAATCAAGCCTTAAGCACTGTTAAATTAGAAAAAAAAAAAAACCAAAACAAAAGCAGAAACCCCAAACTTCTGAACTTTGGTCACACACTAAATTAATTTTTCTCCCTGAATGATCCCCCCCAACCCTCCTTCTATACCACAGATATGACACCTGGCCTGAAGATAACTTGACAATCTTTGGCTAAACACAGGGTTTTTTGTTGTCTGGGTTTTTGTTGGTTTTCTTTTTTTATTATTATTCATTATGCCCCTTAGCTTACCATAAGGCATTAGGGAGTAGAAAAAAAAGGATGGAGGAAGGACAATTTTTGACAATATTATCGACGGCAGAGGATGATACCCTTTTTCTTCCAACCTGGGAATAAAAAGTGGTTTTTTATAGTTAATGACTGATGGTGAACTGAGAAATTATCAGAGTGTTATTTCAAAGTCTGAAAACAAATCTGAATAGAAACACTTCATCATAATTTAGAAGAAACAACCAGACAACAAACAAAGCCAATGACAGGATGCTCCTCTCGAGTCTACCATGGGCTACACTGAGCTAAGAGCTCATCCCTAAAAGCTCTGCATGTGCAGTTGCTAATGCATGGGAAATGTCATTAACTGACTGAGAAAGGCCTAGAATTACTCCCATTCTGACTAGATTACTGGATAATTAGGTTGGTGGCACTCTTCCCTTACTGGACTGTCAGATTAAATCCTGCTGGTTTTCTTCAGGTAACTGTCATGTTCCACAGTAACAAACAGGGACTGACACCAAGTGCTTTTCATGTTCAAAGGATGTAAATGCCTATTCTACCTCCACTAGACCAATAAGAAAAATGCCCAGTGTACTTACTATTTTATTGAAAATGTAATTTAATTTGATTAAAACATACCTAGTTGATAAACCTGTTCAGTAACATTTAATTTGATTTGATAAATGGGAATCACATGGCTTTAAATACTCCTCAGGCCAATTACTTAATGGACAGGCAAAATTGAATTATGCTTTAAAGGGGGTGAAGAAGGAACATTTCAAAGTTCTGCTCACAGAGAAACAAGTTTGCAAGCTCTTTCTGGGGGTCTGTTCAGTTCAAGAAAGGAGATGGCAGGTATGTTTGGATCTTCCATGTTTGCTTAATCTGTTCACTGATAACCCAAAAATGACCAATTTGTTAAAGTTTCCATAGTTTGGAGAGGAAAAATAAAAAGATACAATCTCCACACCTAGAGAAATAGATCCTTTATTTATCCTGCAGATGACACATTCTTCTGATCTTTAAGGAAAAACTAACTAAAACAGGGCCTCATACACCTTTGCAGAAAACTGCATCCCAGGGTGAGATGTGATAGAGCTGAAGTAGGCTCACATTTACTTGCAGTGTCTGGTCCCTACAGTGAAAAAACACAACTTGCGAGAGTCATTCACATTTTAAATACTTCCAGCTTGAATGTTCAGTGCAAAACACCATTGCTAAGTGTGTATTCAGGCATGGCGCAGTGAAAGCTCTCTTTAAACACAAAAGGAATGCTTTTTGTTTTACAGTTAAACACACACACACTCCTTTATTCCACTGAGAAAAATGCTACATACTGCAAACCCAAATCAAATCAAGTTTGCTTTCTTCTACAAAAATTTCTATTTCAACATCAGAACTGCTATGAAATTCAAGGAAGCTGACAGTTCTTCAGTTATTAAGTTAAAAGATGGACAACTTTCTGGAGTCATTGCAAATTAATTCTGCCTTACAAGGTCACATTAGGTCATTTCCTCAGCTGATGGTAATAAATAGCCATTTCCGTAATGTAAGAACAAATGAGTATAGTGAGGCTGTCCGGATGTGAAAACAGGAGGACCAGGCTAGGCTGGGCTCAGGGAAATGGTGCAGGGCAGCCTGACCCAGCCAGACTCAGACCTGCTTCCACTGCAACTCCAGCTGCAACTTGAATCTGCATCTCAATGCATGATGAACTTAAAGGTATGACCAAGCTGGAGTGCAGCAGTAGGTATGATCTGACAGTACCACTTTTACAGCCCCCTTTCTCATTTTGTCCTGTGGATTGTCATTTTGCACTTGCCAGCTACAAGGCAGAGCTAGCAGAGTGGAATCAAAATGGGCTGAGATTGACAGGTGTCTTACAAGCTTGATCTCTACCATGTCCCCAGGTTTGGGGGGCATTTATTTATTAATGGATCTGTAGGAAGAAACAGAATTCGCTGGAAGATGCTGTGTAAACAAGCACCGAACTACTGACATTTTCACTTCTGGCTGAGCCATTTGCCACAGTCACGTGAAAACATTAGAGTCAAAAAATTCAAGATTTTCTCTTCCTACTAAACTATTCTCTTAGGTTCATTTCTAAGAATGCAATGACCTCCAGGCAAAACACCTCAGGCAGTGCAAAAAATCCTGCCTAAACTTTACACAAACTCAAGCTGGTGCAGCCTCCTCTCTTGCATTCAAAGACAGCAATGAAGACACCATGACATCTAGGTAGGAGGCCAACCTGATGAGAATTAGCTCACATCTGTCATCACCTGCTGTCTCCCACCTGAATCTCTTCAACTATTTGGGGCAAGGGTTGCTCTTTTCTTTCCTTTTCTTTTGTTTCGTACAGGGCCTTGTAGTCATGGGTCCAACCCATTACTACTCTAACACGAATAATAAAGTCTCCCTGGTGTCCATGTTAAGGTTAGGATGAAATGACACAAGATGGTGCAGAGACAGTTTTTTCTGAAAACAGGAGCAAAATGTACAGGAGTTTTGCCATCATCTTCAGTGAAGCTACCACTTAATCCAGAAGACCTACAGCTCATATCACAAGCTGAATAGCAAGAAGCCTGTGGTTGGTCTCCAACACCTGTCTCTCATTATGAGAACACATATTACCCTTCTCTAGCATTTCTGCTTTTTATCTACTGAAACCTCCATATCAGCTCTCTTCACTGGTTAAGTGAATTTCAGTGACAAAGGCACAGATCCATTGTCATTATTACCATTATTATCATTATCACTGAATTAGTACAGAAAAAGAAAAAACCCAAAACCTCAGACTCCCTGACCACCAAATGAGCTTAGGTTTAATTATAAACAAAATGGGCTTGATGGTAGGTTTTTGCACAGTCTCACACAATCAAAGCTACTAATAAAAACCAGGCATTGTTTACAATGGAAATAAACTATTTTTTGCTTTATACAAAAGAAGGAAACCTGAGATCCAGGAGTGCAACAGGGTGTCTCTATAGATTAAGTAGTATGTCTTAGAGCAGACAGAACGCATACAGAGATGACTAAACAGCCCATCGTGTTGTCTCTTTGAGGGAGTGATGAGAATGCAGATTATTAAGAATAGCTGGCAGATTATTCTGCCTTTGCCCAAACTAGAAAAGAACACAGAAGTGTACACAATCTGACAGCAGGAGGTCCTACAGGGACTCCAGGCTACTCCAGCAGGGTGCAGGAACTCTGGGTTCAAGGTCCTATGTCACTGATATCTAGTAAGCTATGGCTTTAGTCTCTTGCACCACCCCAACAAGTATTCAGTTATTCACAGAAGGTGGGAAAGGTCTGGGTGAGAGAGAATGAGAGACGCTTCTTTCAAGACAGCCAATAATTTGATGGGGGGAAATCACTCTGCATGTAAGAGACCCTCCTTACAGTCTCTGCTTCAAATTAGCACTGAAGTCAAGCCATCAAAATCTAAATGAGTTCTTTAAGCTCTGAGATATTAACTGTTCTGAAGAAGAGAGATTCTTTCACTTTCAAAATTTATTTTGGAAGCTCTAGGGGTTTTTTGTCTAAATACAATACATTTCTACAACATTTTTTTTTTTAAGGTCAAAAAACCCTCACCATTTTCACCCACCACATTTATCTACTGTTGTAAGTGGCAAAGCAAAGTGAGATTAGGTAGTCCAGAGAGACCTAAGATGAAAGACAGATGTGAAACAAGTTTTTAAAGTCTAGGAGGAAGAAGGTAGGAATATTGAAAACTGATAAACAGCTTACATAAATTGAAGTTTCATTGATTCTGTATTCAGAAAATTGCACTTGGAAGGATTTCAGCAGTGAACGAAAGTATTAGAATGTTTAAGGTCTTGAGAAATAGAATTTCTTCATGAAAAATAAATTACCCTAATATATTTCAACAAACAATACAGCAACTAGTCAGGTGATACTGTAGATTAATATATACGATCAGGATAAAGATAATTTGTTCACACAACACACTGCAAAATACATCAAGCAGGCTGAGTATCTTCTGTTAGGCTGAAGTCAGAGACAATTGCTAATACATTGTCATGTGTTATTTATCATAATACTTACACCTTTCATCTCAGAAAGTAGCCACTCATCGTCCTTTGCAACCATTTAGACATTTCCATTGATTTGGGATCTTAATATTCTGTTCGCCACATAGAACACATTCTAGCTACTACACAAATCCTTTGCAATCACAGTCAAATCTTCTGAAAATGTAAAGAAAGCCTGCAACAGAACCAAGTGAATCTCAAAGTCCCAAGAGAGCTGTACAGTACAGACAATTAGTTTCTGCTTACCATTCTGCAGGCAAACACAGTGATTCAAACCTAAAAAAAATCCCGTCATAAACAAGGAGAATGGATAAGAACTCTGAAAGGGGCAAAGTGCAAAGCATAGGAAGAAAAAAAAAATAAAACAGAAAAACATTTTGAGATAGTCAAATCTTGCCTGTGTTTCTACCTATTGATACATATCCTGCACTGACATTTCTAAAACAACATGAAACAAAGCAAGTTTATTTGGAATAGCATCTTTCATTAGGTATTTATTCATAAATCACTAACTGCTATGCAATGCATTTGCTGTGATTGGGGAAAAAAAAAGTACTTTTTATTGCAGTCTGAGTAATTTCCTATTTCCTTCATTACCAAATAATAATTTAACACAGCAAACAAATACACATTCATTAAAGTTTCTTAGCAGACTAAAGCTTTGAGTCATTGTTCTGGCAAAGTGTACTGCTCTGAAAGCTCTTAGAAGTGCTTCAGGAGCAATCTTATACTGGTAATGAACATAGCACACGAAGATAAATAACCTATCTTCTTGTGTTTCAGCACACTAAAACCCTACCACAGGCTGCAAAAGAGCTGTACATTCATTAGGCCATGCTCATTTTACAGTCCTCCTCGTCAACAGCCAAGCCCGGACCAACACTACATGGGTCTCATCAGAAAAAAACCTGATTAGCACTCAACTCTGGGAGGCAAAATCTTGGGATCGCTGTGGGCACTGAGATACTGAGAAATAATGATGTGAACAGCACACACAACATGGGCAATGACAACCGCAAAATCACAGTAAATAATTCAAAAGTACCTCCCTACTGCCTTGATTAAGCTTAACACAAGCCAAGGTTCAAACGAGCCATCTTGAGATAGACGGGGAAGTGTGACCAGCTTTGAGAGGCCCGTATCTTATCTCCAGAGCCAGCACAGGTTCAACCGCAAAATCACAGTAAATAATTCAAAAGTACCTCCCTACTGCCTTGATTAAGCTTAACACAAGCCAAGGTTCAAACGAGCCATCTTGAGATAGACGGGGAAGTGTGACCAGCTTTGCATCCGTCGTATCTTATCTCCAGAGCCAGCACAGGTTTGCACAAGCGAGTACTGAAAGTTTAGAGATCGAGAGTGAGAATAGCAGCTGAAAAAAATGGGTAGGAAGAGGAGAGGAAGCAGGAAGCCATTTTCAGGTGCTATTCAAGACTACACATTGCACAGAACAGAAGAAGTCTGAAGGGATTTTATCTTCTATGACTAAAAGCCATGTGCATGCACTTTTTGTTTAGATCTGTGCTTTTTTCAGTATTCTGGTACTCAGAGAATACTACTTGGGATTAAGCAAGGTTTTTGCCATTTATGACTGTCACCATTTATGGTGCTCCCAGGGGGCAGAGAGCTGCGAGTACTGAGACCAAACTAGACCTGCTGAGATAATTATCAACATGTGTTCCTGATAGGAGTATTCAAATCCAAATACGGAAAAATTGCAAATCCCTGTCTCAAGACAGGCAGTAACCAGGAGGCTGAAGACTGGGAAGTATACCAGAAAGATCAAGAAGCGACGGATGTCAACCTGTGGCACAGACTATTAAAATTCTGATTTTAAAATTAGAGAACAGAACCTCTTGCCCTAAATATCTATATAAACTTCTAGGTAAGTAGGATAGTGCCCAAAAAGCCATGCAAATGAAGTTTCATCAGACTTTGGGTGAGAGGGACAAACATGGCCCAGCCTGGGCTGCTGAAGCCAGCATCCTGGCCCAGGACAGGCTACAGGGTTACACTGGTAGGAATAGCTAGAGTTACACCTAAAAGCTCTTCAGGAGCAGAGCTGGGAAGCCAGGCGGTCCTGGCAGCATCCTCCATACACATATGTCTGCACCCTTCTCTTGCAGGATGGTTGTAGGAGAGCTGCCAAGGACTTCTGCATCTGGGGAAAGAAAAAAGGGAAAAAGAAAAAAAAAAAAAGAGGAAAACAGACAAGATGGGCCAGTCAGGCACAACTCTGTTTCTTTATATGGTCCTAGTGAAGGATTCTGAAGGCATAACACACTGCCACAAAGCAGAGCTGCTGTCCTATGGACAGCCCCACTCGGAGGCGTATTTCCTTCCATGCAGTGAGATGAGAAAGGGAGATGCAGCTGTCCCAGCTCCTGCAGGGCACTGCAGTCCCAGGGGAAGGAAGAGACAAGAAGCCAGAGCAACACACAGCCATCACGGGCTCCATCAGGACCACCAGAAGAAGACTACCACCTACCAGTCCTCCTGCGACACCTTTGTCCTACACCACCCAACATGAGGAACAAAGAGCCTCCCTCTGAGCAGTCTACTACAAATAAATAAGGTATTGATATTAAGGTAGATAATGATCTTCTAACAACTGACTTATTTTAAGTTTCTTGCTGCAGGGTTAACACATCTAGTAGGCTGAAAACGCACACACGCAGCAGCACTGTTATGTACAGTGAAATCAATGGCTCTGCGGACATTTGGAAGCTCTGAGGTTTTTTCCATTAAGCACCTGGGACCGGTTATTTCTCAAATTAGCCAGAAATTTAACAAAGGGCACCCCTTCTTCTCTCCCTCAACTCTTCACAAAACATACCTTTTCCAAACCATAATCAAATTTGTTCAG
>NW_010405313.1:17100-20954 GCF_000710305.1 Buceros rhinoceros silvestris | reverse complement strand
TTGCTCAGCAGGTATGTTAGTGTCTGGCACTCAAGGAGGCTGAGGAACAAGGTACAAGCTGAGAGAGATAAGGAGGTAAAGCAGAAACAACTGGAGTTGAGAGGGAGGAGGAGGAGGCTCAGACTGGCTTTGCACAGTTTAAAATATTTTACATTCTAAGATAGGACAGATGACATGGAGGTCTACAGTGATACTCTCCACCACGATAATCTACAGCACTGATATAAAATACCAGGGGAAGAATACATGTAGCAGCCATCCGTTATACAACACTTCCCCCCCACCCCTTTTTTTTTTTTAATCTTAAGAACTCGGGAATTGTCAGTCTTTTTCCATCAAGGGTGGCTCCAGAGACTTCTGAGCTCTGTTTTGGAGGCCTCCTTGTTACTTTATCATCTTTTCCACTTCTTCAGCCTCCCCATTTAATTATAGAGGTGTCAATGAGGTTGATTAAACTACAGTTTTTGGGAGCCAGGGGACTGCCATGATAGCAAATCTAACGAGAGACAGCCCAGATGAGAATCTCTTATAAATAGCTACAATTTGCAAAATAATTTTAGTCTACTTAAGAAAGGAGGCCAGAGGAAAAAAGCATCTTAACTTTGCTTACTTCTCTGCCACTGGCCACATCTGGCACCCCACAGACACCTAACTACACTTCATGATCTAGCCTTTGAGCATCTGGATGTTCCCACCTTCATGAAGCTCCCCAAAATCCTTAAAACACAAGGTACAAAACCGTTACAGCAACCCTCTAGAAAATGTATAATGCATGACGACATGGTAGTTTTCACAATGAACATGTGCTAATAAGTACCAAAGCCATAAAAAGCTTGATTATCGTAGGTCCCAGTTTGAAAGAGAACTTGTAGCAATGTAGTCCTAGTGGCTATTAACAAAGATCTCCTTCCTTCACATTCACAGCAAATGTGTGTGCTGCCTAGAGTAATGAAAAACATATTCGTTGGACATGAAGTAGACTTAGTACGTCCTGAACTGGTCTGTAGGACATTTAGTAGCATTTGAATTTAAAAGTCAGTTTAAACTAGTAAGAGAAATAACATATCTGTTCCTAACCTTTTATAAAGATAGTAATCAAATACCTGTAAAGTTTGGTCACGCATTTGCTGTCCACAAGACACAAAGCATCACCACATCTCCCCAGGAGAAATCCTCTTTTTGACAGGGCTTTTTCTTGTCAAAGAGTGTACAAGGACAACAGACCACAGAATAAAATCAAATACTTAGAAGAAACCTCAACCTATCAAGTCATCCTTCTGTTTGTATAGGAAGTGGTTTGTTTAAAGATGGCCAGAGCATATCTTGTCTAATTTGCCAGTTCCATGCCATAATTACATTAATGTTGTGTGTTTCCTGTCAGTTTTACTAGAAAGGATTTTCACCTATTCAAACATTCTTTCTTGCTTTTGATCTATTTGGGTTCTCTCCCCAAACTCCTCCACGCCTCTGCCTCCATAGAACGGATTGAAAAATTTTCAAAAGTATATCCAAGAAAACATTTTCATTGCAGTAAATTACAGAAACAGTAAAGCACTGTTCCAGAAAAAAAAATAATTGTTTTAATTCTTTTTTTCCTCTCTGGAAAAGCTGAGCAACAAAGCAGGTGCATTGGGGAAAAACACTTCTGCTGGCTTTGCACAATGGAATGGAAAGTCCACTTTGTTTTATTACCATTTCAAGCTGCTTACAAACTTCAGTGTGGAAGAAAAAAAAATTAACAAAACCCAGATTTTTCTAGCATAGTCTTTAGGAAATTCCCTTGTTAAAACAGAGCAGTGGAGGTATTCTCTTGTTTCTCTACCCCCTCCTCCATTTTGAAAGGACAGTTGTGATCTTGAAAACATGATCTGGGAAGAAACATCTGGTCTTCGCTTTTTAATTACATTTCAATCACGTCAAAAGCTTTCCTGGAGGTAGACGTGCCTACAAGGACTTACGGTCAAAACTACAGGAGTTATGGAGATGCTGTATAAATGGATGAGCTGTAATGGTGGATTTGGGACCAGTCCATAAATAAGATGATGACATGTAAAGGGACTGCATACAAGCAGACTGCAAGTTTTTGATGCTGACCAAAGCATGACTTGGTGCAGGGCAGGTAAACCTCCAGGGAGAAGACAAGGGCAGGGACAATAGGAGCATCCAAACTGGGCAATGAGAACATCCTGCCCACCTGCCTCTGGCCACTGCCCACACCTTCTCATCTAGGGAGTGAGAGTAGTCCCTTTTAAATGGCAAAAGCAGTGCCCTCCCTGACCATTTGTGTTTACCTCCAGATGAAGACAGAAGAGAGAACAGCGCAGTGGCAATGGCAGAGGGGCTGGTAGCCAGGCAGCTGTACAGGTGGGCTGCAGCAGCTTGCCTTGAGGCTGGTACTTGCTTCCTGAGCCTCCTCCACCCCAGGTGCTGACACTCTGAAGATGCAGGGAGAGCAGGAGAACTGCCAAGTACAAAGTGTTATCCCAGACACTAAAATGCATTGCTACAGCTTTGAAGCAAGCAGTAATGTAGATATGAGAGGATAAGGAACTCGCAATTTGTTCAGGCTGTGATCCAGCAAAAAACACTTAAGCAGGTGTATTAGCAGCACAGCCACCAGGACCATCACACACAGGAAGCTTCCCAACAGCAGGATCCACACCATGCCGAGGGAGCAGGGGGATGACTTTTAGAAAAGTCCTTTTTCTTTTTCCTTCTATCTATTTCCAAATTTCTTGTTAACCTGGACGCAGTATTCCCTAGAGTGCAATGGAAGAGCACTGAGTAACAACCAGAGAGAAGCACTTCTCTCTTTCTCTTCACTAGTATTTATGCAACAGTAACTGAAGCCAAGAACAGCACGGCTCTGTGCTGTGTTCTGCATGGACAGAAGGTAAGCAAGTATCCAAAAGCAAAAAACATCAAACTGAAAAAAGCTAGAGGGAGTAACAAAGATGGTGAGAAGAAATGCGTTGGCCAGTGTCACACAGCAGACCAGCAACAGAGCGTGGAACAGCATCCACGATATCCCAAATTTGACTCCAGTAGTGTACGTCACCTACTAACTGTGTACGTCAACTACTAACCTTGGGGGTTAGTAGTATCCACTGTGTCACCCATGCCCCAGCAGCCCAGAGAGAAGGACCAAAATCTGAAGTAGCAGACATAGATATTGTTCTATAATCAATACTTCAGAGTATTTTTGAGGCAACATATCCTATGCCAGAGGCCTCAATCCTGGGAAGCATTTTACAATTCAAAATTTTTTAGTAAAAAAATGATTAAATAGTCCTCTCTCTTTCTAGAGCTCTGTGTGTATATATATATATACATACACACATATGTATATGTTTAGACATCAAACCTAAATTATATGTATTGACAAGACAAAGTAATTTTCCGCTATTCTTTCCCTTACCCTTATATGAACCTAATGAGGTACTGCAAGGAGGTTACGTCTCAAAGTACTATCAGTAACAGAGAGGTAAATAAATAAGTGTTTCATGAGCATCTCTTCTGCTCACAGTGCCAGTCCACCTTTGCTCACAGTGTCTCTTGCTGGTAAGGTCAACCTGACATAAACCAGTTCTCAGCAAGCATCTCCCAGCTTTCAAAGAAAAAATAGGATTTAGGGTCTGCTGATGATAAAGCACCTTGTGTCAAAACCAGTGCCTTCTGACTTTGACCTCACAGTTAAACCTTAAAGGTCTCTTCTGAAGTGATGTAATTCACAAATTTTCTTTGCTCATTACTGTTTTTAAACTTCACAGTGGTGAATAGAGAATATCCACTAGATTAGCAGAAAATCATGACAGGCTAGAAAAATACATATGGATAACAAAATGACAGCAGGA
>NW_010405313.1:16311-16995 GCF_000710305.1 Buceros rhinoceros silvestris | reverse complement strand
TTATTTTTAAATTTTCATTATCCTTCATTATTACAGCTAAGCAGCAAGATGGAAACAGTTGATGCAGTTCTAAGTAGCCTAAGGCACAATAAACAAAATAGTAGTTATATCTCCCACCTTGATTAGCAAACCAAAACAAGTACCACTAATGGCAATTGTTAGGTGTTCCCAGGTGGCAAGGAACAGATATTACTTTTCTTGTCCAGAATAGAAATGTGTTCACCCTGAACTCAAAAAAGCCACATTCAGGAGATGGAGTTTTCCCCAACTTTTACATCTCACGTTGGCTGTCATTGCTTCATACAGACTTTCAGTCAGATACAGCAGACCCTTTAGTCCTGAGCTAGCTCTACGGTCCATTTTAAAAGTTGTTTTCTAAGAAGGAGCAGCTCCTATCAAATAACAGCCTTGCAAAGTGATCTTGACAATATTCATATTCAGTTACTTGACCTGTAGTGGCAAAACACTTCATGAACCTATTGCTGCTCGTCCAGTAGACTTGCATTTGGCAGTGATGGATCCTACTGGCAGGCAGTGCTGTTGGCCTAGTGCAGCCATAAAAGAAGGCCAGTTGGGGTGTGTATGTGGTTTCTTCACTGCACTGATTGATTTCAGCAGCTTAGATGATATGTGATATTTATGGATTAGAGGCAAAAATGGGAAATGTTTACTTACATTTTAAAA
>NW_010405313.1:9487-15859 GCF_000710305.1 Buceros rhinoceros silvestris | reverse complement strand
CCAGCTCACAGGGCAACTTGCTTTTGAAACTGCCACAACCAGACAAAGGCATGTGTTTGGATAAGATTTATTCTTAGGTACTTGAGGACTGATCAGGAGCAAAGTCCTGGCACACGCCTTCCAAAAAGCTCACAAAGAAACAGTCAAGAAGCTGAATCGCTTAGTTCCATCTTGTAGCAGCAACAGTGGGACCCACAGGAGCAGGGCAGTGATTGTTCCCCTGTACTCAGCACTGGTGAGGCCACACCTTGAGTACTGTGTCCAGTTTTGGGCCCCTCACTACAAGAAGAACATTGAGGTGCTAGAGTGGGTTCAGAGAAGGGCAACAAAGCTGGTGAAGGGTCTAGAGGACAAGTTTTATGGGGAGCAGCTGAGGAAACTGGGGTTGTTTAGCCTGAAGAAAAGGAGGCTGAGGGGAGACCTTATCTGAAAGGAGGTTTTAGAGAGGTGGGGGGTGGTCTCCTAAGTAACAAGAGGCAGGACAGGAGGAAACGGCCTCAATTTGCACCAGGGGAGGTTTGGGTTGGTATTAAGAAAAATTTCTTTACAGAGAGGGTTTTTAAGCATTGGAACAGGCTGCCCAGGGAAGTGGTTGAGTCCCAAACCCTGAAGGTATTTAAAAGACACATAGATGCGGTGCTTAGTCACGTGGTTTAGTGGAGGTTTGGCAGTGCCGGGTTAACAGTTGTTCTTAAAGGTCTTTTCCAAGGTATGATTTGATTCTAGGATTCTGTGACTTCCTCTCCCATTCACCCTTCAGGAACCCTGCTGCACACAGGTGACATGCTTGATGGAAGGATGCCAAGGAATTTAGTTTGGCCCCAAAGTTAGGATCATACACATATTATCTGTCTTGCTAACCACTCACTCAGAGAAAGACCCGAAGAAAATTCACAAAAAATGCCTGGACTGAGGTCTCCTGAGCTTTTGGGGGAATAAACTCTCTAGGAGTTACTAGAGAGTTACTCTGTTACTTCAGAGTGAAGAACAGTTAAGAAAGATAGAGAAAGAATCATGAATATTCTGTGTATTTCAGATGCACAGAGCATTTGAAGCAGGGTATTACTCCACAAGAAGCTTGGTGCATCTGTTCTGTAATGCCTTTTGGATTTCCATGAAGGAAGAAATACACTCACAAAACTGCTGATACACAACTGAGAGCAAGATACCAAGAAGTTAGCAATGCTGTAGTTATTGCAGCACAGCCACAGTGGCATCTACCTTTTTGTTATCGTAATATAAAAACATACATACAATACTTACATCCTGCCACAGGGAGCTAAGCCCTGCAAGCTTATCCTGGGGTGAGAAAAAAAGTGCAGGATTTCTAATCTGAATGTAGTCTAGACAGGCACAGTACTTGGGATGAACAGTAATGAGGGCTAGTTATCTGCTAGCTGCATGACTTTTTGGAGGGGATGTTAGGTTACAGCACAAATGAAGGCAGTGCCTCAGAACTACTAAGTCTCCTTGCCACGACATAATCCAGACACTAGCAGCTTGTTTCCACAGTGCAGGGCTGGGCCTCTCATCCCTCTTCCAGCAATCAACAGTGCTCCAAATGGAAACACAGTTAAGGGAATTTGTTTCATTAGCCTTCTGCAGAAACATTTACATGTTTCCTTCATGCGCCTTTAATCTTAAAAAAAGAGTTACCAATTCTAAAGGTCGTTGGCATCTCTCCCTCCTCCTGCACTAGCCCATCCAGCACATGACAAGTTACCAATATGGCTATACTTCTTTCCAAAAGACTCTCTGATTTTTAAAAAGAAAGGAAAGTGAAAGAGATGGGATTCTTCCCTGAAGTATCAGTGGCTATTTGTTTTCTCTGGATAACTATTTTCCTACATTTCAGAAAACGGCCTGGCTGCATGATTCTCCCCCTCGGCACCTGGGAAGCACATTGTCAACTCTGGAAGTGTTTATCCTCTGTAGATTAAACAGCATTTGCTGGATGGTGATCACAGAAAGCTGTAAAAACAGATGGACAATGATCTGTCCAGACTTCCAGAGCTCACCATGAGAAGGCTACTTACATAAAAATATTTTGCTGAAGGATCAAAGGATTTTCTTTATACTCAGTTACATGAGTTCTGTTATATAAACATGGGAACACAAAACAATCATCTTAAATAATGCCAAAACTCAGACTTTCAAAACTAATATTCCAAGTTAGGCCATTAGAATTAATGGACTGGTGTACAAAAGCCACACACGAAACTATACCAATCCTGTGCATGATCTTTTTCCCATTTCACCTGCATCACAAAGTCCTTTTAATTTTTTTTTCAGATATACTGTCACTCCTTGGTTTCAATAGAAATAGAAAATCTATTTATTCTCACTAGAGCTCCAGATCAAGCTGATCTAAACATTGACATCAGTGTGCCCTCCCATGCACCAACATAATGAAGCAATGTGTTATTTAAAAAGCATACAGGCTTTTATCTAGGAATAAGGAATAAAGAGCATTTCTCTAGGTGATGAGCTTGACCCTGAGCTATGACTCTGCCAAAGTCTTGAGGTCGAACTAAATGACAAGATGAACATGAATTCCCAGTGTAATGCTCTCCAAGAGGCTAATGCGATGAAGGGAGATACAGGACGGCTAAGCACAATGCTGTCTCTGCCTCTGGCTCTAGTGCTCACAATACAGGTACTGTGAGGTCCAAACTCTTGCTTCCACTCTAAGGACTTGGAAAAAAGAGACTGGTTGCAGTGGCAAAAAGCAAGAATAATGATAAAAGAATCAAAGCATTGCTTCACAGTGTGAGATGCAAGATGATCAATTTATTTAACTCACCAAAGAGATGGTTTAGAGGTGACTTGATCTCAGCCTATGAGTACCCATACAAGAAACAGAAATTTAATAGAGGGCTTTCCAGACTAGGAGAAGATTACTGAGATCAAACAGCTAGAACCTGAAGTTTGTCCATGTTATAAAAACATTTGCTCACTCTCTGCAATCAAGTCTGATTCTATAACCATTTGGTCTTTCATCTTGAAAATTAACCAGAAAACTAACCAAGGAAACTAAACAGAATAAAATGGGAAAGATAATTCAAGAACTACATGAACAGCAAAAACACCAGCGATCTGAGCTGTATGCAAAAAGTATTTTCCAAGCTCTGACTTCCCTTCCATCCCATGTTCATTTTTTCCTGTCCGCTATGTTTCTATTAACACCATCCTCTGTCAACAAACATTGTCTGTATATTTGTCTTCATGCAATCAAGTTTCTATACTTCATAGGAACTAAAGAGGAATAGCACCTGTACTGTGTATACCAGGAAGCTGGAGCTAATCCCTAGCCTGGAGAGCAGCAGTTTTTGAACTGGGGATGGAGGATTGCCTCTTTAGTGGTCCTTGGGAAGATTATCAAGGGGACAAGACAACTAGCATTTCTGCTTCTACACAAAATGTGGCCTCCCGTGCTCTCAGGAAGTTTTGGGCACTATTTTGCAGCACGCATGGTGACTGCATCTTTGGATAGGCATTTAACCTGAGAAGAGTTTGGGAAATTTTACTGTACAGGAAAGTCATAGTGCTACTGTCCTGAAGGCAGGTAGCATGAAAAACACTTTTTGCTTTTTTGCTAAAGAGGAGTATTGTATAGTGTTTTAAAAGATCTGAGTAACAGTGAAAATCTTCATATTCAACTTTCAGTATAAAGTCCATTAATTTTCGAGAGTAAGTGTTGTTTTTTATTTTCTATTATGGTATTTAAGCATTTGTTTTTGATGGACAGTTTAAAAATAAAACATAAGGAAACTCCCCGAATAGGTTTCAATCTAGTCAAAGCAGATGAAGGTTGGGAAAGGGAAAAACCTCATGTCAAGAACACCTTTATTGCCTGACATGCAAAGTAACAGTGTGATCATTTGCAGCTGCATGCTTTCTTCAGTATCCTTCAATATCATTATGCCCTGTCCAGAAACAGAAGGAAGCAGGCAACATGCCAGCCTTTATCACAGGAGAATGCTGAATGTTTCAGTATTAAAAAGCCACTAGTGCATTATAGCCTCACGCTGTACATATTTAATCCACAAGCACCAAACACTGTGCAAGCTCCTCTGGACAAGAATTTTGTCTTCTGTTTTTTAAAAATACATTGAAAGCACTTTGCAAGCTTAATAGTCCTGGGATACACACAAAGAAAAGTATTTGCCATACCAGTGTGTGAAATCTCTGAGCTCACAAGCTGTGTTGTAATGCAGAACAGAACACCCAACAGCCTAAAGAGCTCTTCATGACTAGCAGAGTCAGACTCAGAGCCCTTAGAAGGCAGCTAATTAAGGCCTTTGTGTTATGAAAAGCTAGGAACGAACAACAGAGGTACAACAAGGGAGGACAGAGGGACACAAAAGTCCAGCCCTCCTCCTGCACGATCTTTGTAGGGCACCAGAGTGTGGGGAGCCCCGCGGTTGCTCTGTAGCCTGAGCCTGCGAGCAAGCAGACTGCCCCTGAAAAAGCAGAGCAGTTTCCTTTTTCCCTGCCTGTACTGACACACTGGAAAAACTCAGACACTCACTCTGAATGAATAAAATAACAGTTCGTCATCCAGACACATGGAGAAACGAGAAGAGAGTCCTATTTCAGAAGGTCCCTCAGCTTCCACCCCATACCATGAGCTGCACCTTGGCGACACAGTCATGACCCTGAGAAAATAATTTGATGAACATCCTCAAGGAGGAGGAGAGAGAGATCAACCACCTTTTCCAGTACTGACATTTATAGATCTCCTCTGGTTTGGGCCAGAGCTTCGCTTCTCGTGGTCCTCACCCTCCCAGCCCCTGGTTCACTCTGTGGCGTGATACTTTGATTGACACATGTACACTGGCTCACAAGAAACAAAGCATGAGGGAAATGTGGGCATTCATACCATTACTGATGAGCAGAAGGAAAGCCATAATCATTTAATGGAAGCTGGGGAGGAGTTAAGCCTGGCTTCCACATTTCTAATGAAGTAAACAAACCAAGTTAATTCTTCCCCCCATCACTGCCCTTCCCTTCTCCCTTACACAGTAATATCTGCGGTATCATACATTAATACAAGTATCAAATGGGGTCCTTGCCCCTGACAATCAGCACTCTTTTTGCTCCCTGCTGCAGGAAACATGAGATATTTGACTCACTCTCCTCTTCTTCTAATTTATGGAAAAGAAGTACAATGCTGATGAGCAATTACAAGCAAGATTAATGATTTGCCTAGAGACCCCTTTGTACTTTCAACTACCTGTACAAAAGCTGCTCTTTGTTTACAGAAAACAAACAGTGTTTTGAGAGAAAATACTGTACAGTTACCAGTTTGGAAATTTTCCCCAGGAAACTACAAGCTGAATATTTTAAGCCAGTGCTATGGTACACCCTGCTTTGCACAGTGTCTGTTTCTATCGGGTATAATCTACCAGGCAGAAACTCCTTGAGCCTACTCAAACCCTAACACTGCAATATTTTAGAGAGGGAAACCTCCATCAGAAGGTAGTGAGCATAATGCAGATATGCCATGTAGCCAAATAAGCTGCCTTAATGCTGATCAACATTTTACTCAAAATACTGCTACTCCAGAAACAGTTATTGCATCAATTAATTGTAAAATCAAGCAAAGATTATTTATTAAGTACTTCTCTGTGTCATTGAAATTTTTGGGGGAAAATTTAGCAATTTTTGTAGGAAATGAGAAGAGTGTCACTGCTCGCTATTGCAATGAGGCAAAACATTTTCTTTTCTCTAAGTCCCTAGAAAGCACCAGTATGCTTTTTAGGTGTCACCGTGTTGTCTATGAGGCTTCCTGAATGACCTTTCTCTGTGCTGAATTCTTCATCTTTGACTAGCTTCAAATTTAATCAAATCCTTTACACACCATTGCATGAAAACAAGACTAAAAAAATGCACCTGGCTGTTACATTCTTTCAATACGGCTTTCTTGCTGCTTGTGTTTTTACCTAATTTCAGGGGAAAAAAGAACGAACAATATTGAGAAAAAGAAAGAAAATTATTCAGAATAGGAAGTGTGCTGCAGAAAACAGTTTTATATTCAACAGAATTATACATAATGTGCTCAGTAATGTTTACTTCTATCAAATACAGCTCTAGCCTCCCATATACGTATACAGAGGAGAGAGATTTACACTCTACACAGTATCCTGTAAAGAACTGTAAGCTTTCAAATCCCATTAAAACTGGTGATAATTACTGGCAATTAATCATATCCTGGAATTATTCCATGACTTGGAAGAATGAGCACTAGGAACAAAAGAAATTTGGTAAGAAAACCAAATAGCTTAGCAAGGGATCACGCTTCCTGCCAGCATCTTTTTTTTTTTTTTTTTTTTTTGGCTTTGTGAAAACACATCAGGGGGTCTCTTTTGG
>NW_010405313.1:0-9468 GCF_000710305.1 Buceros rhinoceros silvestris | reverse complement strand
CATGCCATTCTTTTTTTTTTTTTTTTTTTTTTTGGCTTTGTGAAATCACATCAGGGAGTCTCTGTAGGTATTCTCCTTGTGACTACTTACCATTTCCACAACAAAACTATGTGTAATTCCAGTTTGCTAGTGATAGATGCAGATTATCAGCACAATCGTGTCTGTATCAAACACTTGCATTTGTTTTCCAATACAGAGTCATGCCATTCAAAGACAAACAGATACAAGTCTTATGCCTTTAAACATTCCTACCATTTACCTAGGAAAACATTTTTGAGAATTGCGGTTTGTGCCATTTTACTTTATGCTGGGTACAAGATGCCTCAGCTAAATGTGATTTCCTCACCCTCTTTCTAAAATATATCTTTTCCTGTTACTCCAGGAAATTAAACCAAATACAGTCTAATGCATTTTCTCTCGCCCAAACTGTGTAACAACCACAGTCAGCCTAAACACACATGCGAGGCTGTGACTAGCTCTTGCTTACACATAATGACCTAGATTTCACCATCCAAAAATGCAACTCAAACTAAAACCATTTATTGGAAACCTCATACCCAGTGCACTGCCTACTCTCACTGCATATGACTCCTTGCTCCAAGGTCAGCCTCGGTCCCTTTCGTTAGCAGGCGGGCTGTGTTTATGGGGCAATTTCGTAGGGATTTCCTCAGGAACTCATTCTGTCCATGCTCTGAGTGAAATGAAAATCAGAGAGCTGCAGTTAGAGTTGAGCTAGAGCGAGAATAGCTTACTGAGCAGTTCAAATACTTCACTTTAAACACACAGGTAAGCTCAACCTCTCCTGAACAAAAATATGATCAATTACTATACTATAATTGCAGCATAATTTAAAATATTTTGCTGAACTAGGGCTTGAGTTTCAATTTCTCATAGAACTTGTTAAAAAGTTGGAAATCTTTTCTTACTAAGCCCATTCAGACGTCTTATAAATGACTCAGTTGCTACCAAAAATAAAGCACCTAAGCAGAAGATGATACTGAAGATGGCAAATCTAAAATAATGCAAATAGACAAAGAAAAAAAAAAAGATATCAGAAATTAAAATGCAACCATAGCACCGCAAAAGCTGAGAAAATAGTGAGAGAATGAGATTTAATAGTCACAGTGCTGTTCCCAAAACATAATCTTTTTTTTCTTCCTTCTTCCCTTCTTTTCACCATTTGACCTGCATGTCAAGTAGAGGAGGGAGGGATTGCTGAAATGAGTATTTACACAGCATTAACTGTTTTTTTTTCAAAGATCAAATAATTAGCCTTAAAATCTGACATTTCAGAAATGACAGGACAAATACTGCCGGTTAAAAAGGTTTGACCAAGGTAAAACAACTAATTATTATTATTATGAGCTCCAGAGTGGAGGTTGCAGAAACCACAGGTAGTTTGTTCTAGAGTAAGACTTTCAGAAAACTCTACTTCATGTGAAATAAACTACTCTAATAAATGAAGGCAAGCCGTCTATTTAAACAGATACTTTCTTTCATCATCAAGTAAGTTCCCTTGACTGAACATCAATCCTCCTTTCAGAAATGTAAACTTTCAAAAGTACTTCCTACCACAGTAATAGTTACAGTTACCTGGCTATGGATAGTAAACACACTGTGTTATATTCCAAGTATTTTTAAACGCTGGGCATTACATACAGGCATTAAAGGAAGAAATTATGGTCATATTGTCATAGCAGACATTTTGCAAGTTGATTAGTGGAACAGAACATATACCTAACCATACCTGTTTCAATTTTCTGCAAAGAAAGAGATATTTATGCAATAAAATCATAACACGCACCATGTGTATCTATAATCAAAGGTTCATCTGCATTCCTATTCCACAGGACAGTGGATCATTTACATCCTAGCATCTTCAGAAAGATCGTTTCTTCTATAATTGCTGTCTTTTCCATGCTACAAACCTAAGGCTCTGCCACGCATTAGAAAAGGGAATTTGATTAGGGAAGAGTAAATGTTACAGATGTACAGGGAAAATGGAATACATCTCACCTATTCAAAACAAGGAGCATTTCTTTTCTGGATGACAAAGGGCCAAATTTTCAAACACGAGTCATCTTAGGCTGTACATCTGGGCTATTTTCAGCTTCCACTTGATGTGAAACAATTTATACGCAAGGATCAGTGGATTTTATCCATGGATAAAAACCCTACTGCAGAGTTAAATTACCTATATGTATAATCATCTCCCATAATGTCATTATGCTCGCAAACTTTTTGTGGATTACATACATCAGGAGGCCTCCTACCAGGAGTATTGTGAATTTACATAGCTTTTTATCTGTAACCTAAGGACCTGACTGTTCTCTCTGCATGAAGCACTCGGTACCACTTATGCATTTGAAAATTCTTCTGCCTACAGTAAACCAAAAAGAAAAAGTATTTATTTCTTTTTTTATATCTGTTACTCTTTTCAAAAGTTTCCTTTTCTTAAGTTCCTATTCCTCACTCTCAATCCTTTCTTAACCTTCTTTTATTTTCACTTACATCTATTATCAACTTTCCATCAAACATGTTCAGGAAACCTCTAGATAAGATGGTGACAGATCCAGGAGAAATAAAAAATGCATAGCACTAAAGGCAAAAAAATACATGAAACAACATTAAAACAGCAGAGCAGACAAACTCTCTTTTTCCAGTTTTCTACAATCACCTTTAACATACTTCCCATAAGTACTACTATCTCACAAACTGACAGATAAGGCAAAAACCTTATCATGTATTTAGACAAAATCTTGTAATGCCACAATGTGTACTAAATGCCCAATCTGACACTCAATACATATGTGGGAAGCTTTCCATTTACTTCAAAGGTTGCTGGACTAAACCCTGAGTGTGTGGGCTCACTAATGAGCAACCTGACTTGTGCCCATGAGCCAGGCGGAGGATAGCTACAAGAAAATGCAGTTCCTACAGCTCATAATTATTTAGATGATAGAAAAAGGAAAGCCACAGAAATAATGAACTGGTCATGACACAGCCCACAACACATTTGCTCTTCATGTATTCCACTAATCAAAATTTGTGACACGTGATTGTAAGAATAAAAGATTTACAACTAGGAAAAAAAAAACCCAAAACGTGTTTAAATCTGCTATCTAGAGCGGATTGGCAGCTCACTCACAACCTTAGCAGGAAAAGCCAGTCATTTACATCAGTGTGGATAGAGTGCAGAGGGAAGAACACTTAGGGGGATGATTCCATCACAGTGCAGGAAAAACGTAGCTATGGTCCTGGAGAATTCTGCACAAGCTAATTTAACTTGCAAAGTAAATTAGACTCCTAACAGGAATTATTCTCCCAAAAGTAACTTTAACACTCACACAGCCACTACGTGGTATAAATCTAAAGCTTCTTAAAAGCATCAGATCTTGAAAAGATTAAGTTGAATTACAAGCTTGCTATTGGTACTTTGATTTACTTTGTGCCAAAATGCAGCCAGCACATAACATTGGCTTTTTCCTGCTTTATGGAGTATACAATTACATGAAATACACACCAAACTCATCTAAATAGCTGGCCATTTAACTGTCTATTTGGAGCAGTTGCACACTCTGTCATCCCGTGTGATCTAAAGCACAGTCAAGTCTGGCTGCTGTTTGTAATTTAAGATAGGTACCTCTGAACAACAGGGTCTTTCCCCTCCTCCCTCCCAAGGAAGGGAAAGCTCTTAAAAGGTCAGTCACCAATGCGGTTTACTGAATAAAGCTCAAGTTTGAAGAATGTGCCTTCTAAAGTGATTTTACTACCTGGGATGTAATGAGTTTTACAGGCTCTCTTTGTTAAATTGCCCTGACAATTTCCATTTCCACTTGCTTCAATCATATTAACAGAAGCTAAAGTTCACAAGTAGTAAAATATTTCAGTGTTCTGAGCTGGGTCTCTAAAAAATAGATCACACACTTGACAAACATATAGGACATAATGTTAAGCATTTCATTTCATGTTTGGCTTGGCATGTCTCATTTAGGGCAGGACAAGATGCCCTACCACTGTATCTCATTACTCATGGAAATAAAATGTGATTACACCAAGGACTTGACAAATCCCATTAGGTATGTCAAAAGGACAAGATTGTCCCAATGAATTGGTGAGGGAAGGAAAAGGAAAATATTGGAGATGCTCCGCTGAAGGGAAACATATTTAACATCAGAAGACTCAAATACACAAAATGTGGGTAAACTGGTTAAGAGTTTAAATAGGAAATCCCTCACTGAAATGAGAAAAAGGGAAAAAAAGTGAAGACAGTTGTAATAATACTGCTTCTCATTAGAAGAGGACACACATAACTTTGTACCTTGTTGCGTGTTTGCCTTTTTAAATCATAGAGTCCTTCCATCTTTGATAAGTATCTAGCGCTCCTTGGAAGGTACAGTACTCTAAATAAAAATGACCAACAAATGATAGCTTCCTCTTTTCCAAGCTGAAATAGTTCAGGAAGTTTTGTATTTCAGTGAATGACAATGTGATGCAAAGCATGATTTCAAAAAGATCTTGCACTTATTCAAAGAAAAGTTTACAATGTGCAGCACAAAAGGCTCACCCTACCTTCATATTTTGATTTACAAATTTTGCTTCCCAAATGCTTTTCTACATTATTTTGCTAAAGTGCCAAAGATGTGACTACCCTGTATGATCCATCAGCACTATACTGAGATTTAAATTGATTTACTGTGACTTTAGTTTAAAGTGCAACCAAGAGAAGAAAGAGCTGGGCCAAGAAATGTTTTTGCTAAGATGACCCACACTGTGACACATGTAGCAAATGGAGCATCCTGATGTGTGTGAAACAGCAATCTACAAACTCTCTAAGTAAGGGAGCCTGACACAGATCTTTAGGAAGCCAGTTAATGGGCTACTGAGGTTTCTTGGAGGCAAAAAGATAAAAGGAAAATCAATGCTCTCAAAACACTTAAAAAAAAAAATTGGAACTACGTATTATCATCCAATCATTCTCATAAACATTAATAATGCTGAAGCAGGTTCAGTGACACAGATCTTTAGGAAGCCAGTTAATGGGCTACTGAGGTTTCTTGGAGGCAAAAAGATAAAAGGAAAATCAATGCTCTCAAAACACTTAAAAAAAAAAATTGGAACTACGTATTATCATCCAATCATTCTCATAAACATTAATAATGCTGAAGCAGGTAAAAAAAAAAAGTAGTACTTAAATAAATGCTGTACTCATCACTCATTGCTCCTCCTGAGGCCCAGAACAGAGTAACTGGCTTGACAGCATAGTAACCAGCTCTGATGTAAAAGATCTTTGTTATATATACTTATCTGACAACACTGACTGAAGGTGGCAGACAGTATGTGAAGGGAAGATGAGTGCATAATGGAACATGGTTCCCCAGATCCCAGGAGGAATAAAAACCTGTAGTAATTGAGGTAAATCAAAGCTGTATGAAGTGAAACGTTTAGCTCATTTAGATGCAAATATACCCGGACACCACAATGCACCACCTCTAAGCAGTACTGCATATCCAGTATGAATTCCATTGTTCCGACAAATGCCTGTCTTCTCTATAACAACATTCTCTTCAATGTACAGGCTGTGGAAGAGTTAAGGCATATTTACATTCAATTAACAAAACTTCATCAGGACAGCAAGATGAACAAAGATCATATGCACAGCAGGCATCTGACTTTTTCATCTCTCTCTCTCTCCCTGAATGCGTGTGTGTGAGGGAGGCAGGCATGTATGTACACACAAGCAGAAACAATACATAATGTCTGAAACCAACTCCTGGCCAAGGCATCCCACTATTTTTTCATATGCTACATGTTTTATTCACTGCAAGCACTGGATTTTAATTTGAGCTATGCACACACTTGGTGCTCAAGTAATGAAAGTGACCAGAAATCACATTTGTTAAATAAATGCAAGACATTTTAATCTATATCACTTCTTTACTAAATTACTCATTTACTAATTCACAGTATTCAGCCAGGACATTATCTACTCATCACAGACCACTAAAATTAAACCTTTGGCCCAGAAAAAGGTTATTGCACACCAGCCACTTTTCAAAAACCTTCTACATGCATATTTGTCTCTGAAAATACATGCAGCAATTTGAGGTAGTTTATCCTTCAGTAAAGGAAGGATAAGTCACCAGTTTATTACTTTGAAATAATATTGTTGCTGAGTCAGAACCTTTACAGGTTTTCACAGTTGGTCTTAGATCTGCTCTGTCATTCACAGCCTAGAAATAAAATTTTTACACTTAAACTGAGCAGTAGAAATGAATAATGCTCTTGATGCTACTGTTCCAGCTTGAAAAACACAGGACTTAGCAAACCATAATGGTCTGGCAAATATAAGGGTGCTGGACAGCCAGCTTTGATTAACAAGGCTTCTTTTTTCAACTCTTCAATTTGTAAGAGGCTATCGAACTCTAATTTGCAGCGAGCAGATTAATTGGGGGTTCTTACTTTATTAAGACTGGTTTTGGAAACTCTAAGCTGGCTTAAAACAGCTGAAATATTTGCCTTAAAGTACACTGCTTACATGAATAAGATATGACCCTCTTTCAAGAGGGTTCTTGAAGAAACTGCTGGACCTTTACCTATGATTTAGGTCCCAGCATATCTCAGTTGCACCTCCTTTCAAGTCTACAGATTTGTGAGGGAGAGGACGGTTTGTGGATTCAGCGGGTCAAAGCGCACATTGCTGGCTGTGACTGATAATTTGAGAGTTGACCAGAAGGCCAGACTCTCAGATTTTGGATCCAGCCTGATGAGCCACACTGAACCCTGGGCACGATTCTGTTATCTCAGCTTTGCCTTTGGGCTTCAACTATCTGCAGTAGGCATGCAGGGCCCTCACTGAAAAACACAAGAATTTTCTGTAATGATTTAATAAAGCTATTTTCCTCTATCAGGGACTTTTAAAAGCAAATTTGATCCCTCATTCCTAAATTCTTTGAGAATAAAACCTTGCAGAGTTTAAAAATAAAGCAAGGTCTATACAAAACACAGAGTTCATTGTTTGTTTTTGAAGAAAAAAGGTGTTGGGTTGTTGTGGTTTTTTAATCAATATTTTAGGTGGGGGGTGGTTACATTATTGATGACCAAGCAGAGCAATATCAAAAATCTGAGGTTTTTTGGCCAAATACATACTGCCTTGGATTAGGGGTTTTTTTTTAATAAAAATTAAGAAAAAGTGCTAATGCATTTAAATTCAAAAGATCAACAGAGATAATTTGTGGATTAAAAAGCCCCAATATATTTCATTTCTGCTACAAAAGAAGACAATAAGCACAGATGAGGAAGCAAAGTATTCTACATAGGTGGAATATCAGCTAGGCAAGCAGGATGCCCATCCAGCACATCTTCCTAACAGCAGAGTTTGTATTCCAGCATTGCACACTGAATGCATCTATTAACTTTGGGTTATATAGATCTGTATTCTAAACTGGGAAACTTCAGAACCACAAATCACTGCTATGTAACTCTGAGCTATTTTATTTTTAAACTTGACTAGAAGTGGCAGTACCAACAAGGCTGAGGGTCAACTAAATCATCCAAACTTCCAGATTTGAGCTCTTGCTCACAACAATTGAGTTCTGTCTCAAAACAACTGAACAAATTTCCCTGAAAAATATTTGTACATGCATCCGTCATCCGCATATTTACACAGAGACAGGAAGATCTCATAGCTGTCTAAAATAAATATTAGACACAAATATATCTCAGGAGTGCATCTCTCAACAGTGCCAATTTGAACTGGGTAGATCATTCTCTTAGCAAATACATTTTTCATGTCTCAAGGTTTTTCTCTACATAATATTTAATGTGAACAGTAATTCTATCAAAAAAAAGGGGCACAAACAAAAACATGAGAAGAAAAATAGTGAAGTACCCATTTTCTGCTTACAGATCTCTGACTCAGGCCTATATTTCTCACCATTCCATCTTCATATTAAAACTTTTTAGCAGTGAAATATCTGCATAGATAGTACAAAGTTATTGAGTTTTGGGTTTTTTTTAATACTTGTGAAGATATTAAAAACCTGCCAACCCCGTTGAACCTAATCCTCATTTCTTAAAGCATGTGATATTTTGTCATGATGGAAGTAAATGCTCCTTAGAGAAAAATACCAGGATTTAGTATGTTAGAAATTCATCTTCTCGCTACTGGCATTTTCTCATTTTCACCTTTCCTTGTGAAAGGCAGCACTTAAGAAAGCAGTTAAAGCTCAGAAACACATAAATTTACTTTCTCTATCTCCTACTTAGCTTACTATATATTTGGAATTAGAACAGCTAGAAACAAAGCTCCAGGACACCAGGCAAGACTTTCCTAGCACAACTCAAGATACTGAGCCGTCATATTTATGGTGTTAAACAGCCAACCAGCTGATATAATAACTAAAGACAAGCCAAATAACAGAAGCCTAGCCGTGAACATTTGCAAATACTTGGAGGGTCATTTGGAAACTTGCACTTATAAAATATAACATCTGCATTTGACTCTAAACCTGGTAAAGCATTCAGAGATTTAACTCTAAGAGACGAAATTAAATTAACAGCTCGTCATGCAAAATAATGCAATTTATATACTTGCTAAAAATAAGAGTTTCTACTGCAAACTCTAGGGTGTTCATCAGTTGACTAAATTGCAAAAGGGCAATAAATAGTATTTACAGGTACCATTCAATGCCTGATCTGATCTATTCACTGTTAAGACCAGGTTACATGAGAGGGCTGTGTTTTGTGAGAAGTTTTCATCACAATATAAAGCATCTAAAGTCTCAGCTACTACAGATTCAAAGACCTCTTCCCAAAGAAATGGAGAAACCTTTAGTAAAATCCAGTATAAAAGATAAGATACTAGATTATGCTCCCAGGAGGAAAGTGCCTAAGTGTCCTTTAGGCAAGCCTTCATCAGGCTTCCCAGCTGTCTTGCGATCAAAGACAGCCAGTACAGTAGTCACAGGAGTGCAGAGAGGTACACTGGTAATTCGTCTAATTGCTGACTGGCATGAAATGTTGTCCTGGTTTGAGCTGAAGCCTCCTTGTTTTGGGAAAGGGACAAATAGGAATTATTCCATGCAGTGCAATAACTCCGCATTTAACTGGTTAAGGGAGTCAGGTGAACGTAACGTTACGTCAGGAGCCTTTAAAGGCAGCAGGCTGGGGAGTGTCTCGCTCTCCCTGACTTCTGGACGGCTGCACGGGGGGAGCCCTGCTGCGAACCTGCTGGCTGACGACTAGGCCCGGCTAGGCCCGACCTGTCGAACGACCAGGCCCGAGGGCTGAGGGCCTGCACCCCCAGGTCGCTGAGGATCACAGACTGTGAACTGTTCCTGCCGTGAGTCCTGTCTGAAATCGGGTGAGATATTCTGACTCCCGGCTGTTCCGTGAAGGGTGCAGTTTTCTCTCTGCGTGGGGTTTCCCCACCCCCAGTCTCGCTGCGAGAAGAATTTCACTTTCTCT
>NW_010405312.1:49396-55702 GCF_000710305.1 Buceros rhinoceros silvestris | reverse complement strand
AGGGGGGGATGGGAATCACACAGCCCTTTCAACCATCCTTCCCAGGAAACCTGCACCTGCTTCTGATGCCTACTGAGGTGTTCTTGTAGATCTTCTCAGGCAAGAGGCTATTTCTACTGCTCCTTTGAAAAGCAGAACTAATGGCCCCAGTTCTTGGAGGCCTTTAAACACCTCACGAAACAACTGATGTCTTGCCTGCAGTTGCTCAGATACTATGACGGAAGCAGAAGCCCAGCTCAGGTCTCCTACCTCTCAGCTGGCTGACCATACTCTGCTGGCAGCCTCCCACTGGCTTCAAGCCAAACAAAGATGCTGCAGTTCAAGCTATATTTTTGTTATTGTGCAATGCTATCCACATTTAGACTAAAGTCCTGATTCTTTTACTCAAAGAAATAATCTCAATGGAGTCATTAAACTAGAATCCAATGCCAGTTAACCCAGAATCACTTCAGCAATGCTAAGGGTTATCTGAAAACACATTTTGTGCTTGCACAATATTACATCAGGTTTACACAGTTTTTCTGAGACCAGATCCCAGCCTGAAAAGACTAATCCAGAACAGTGGCAGGATGCTGTCAAAAAAGAGCTGAAAAAGATTAAAGCAAATAATTACGAAAACTGATTTAGTAAACAAAACAATAAGAAACATGCCCCATCCAAAACTTCTTATGAAACACAGATTTAATTGAATGCATACACGGGAAAATGCCAGTTTTCATGTAATTATAGCACGTGCAAGAAGAATCAGATGATCTCAGGAACTAGAGATAAATGGGGCAAAACTGCTTCATACAAAGTTGTATGCATAGGAATTAGGCTCAAGAGTTACACCTTTAGTGAACAGTCCGTTACTGGGAGCTAATGAAACTCTGGAACTCTCAGACACAACATGTCTCAGAGTCACCACTGTAACACTGATGGAAGAAAGCACAAGTGAGCTGAGGCTATATGGGAAGAGGTATTTCCATATGAAGAAGGAAATATTTGTTCCAGAAAGCAGAGGTCTAGTAACACTTGGTCTGCACACCTCTGGTCACCCCTAATCCAGTGCAGACAGGAACTACAAGGATACTGAAACCTGAAGAATCTGTCCTGTGCGTGAGAACTAAAGTAGCCTGACTGGCTGCGTAGCTTAGCAAAACAGAGGTGAAGAGGCAGTGTAGTTACACCTTCCAAAACCACTGTGTGACAGTGGGCAGAAACTTCATAGAAGAAGAGCTGAAGAGCAATACTGGTACAAGAGTTAATAAGCATAATTATGTTTTTACTATAAATGAGAAGCAGTGGTATCCAGGATCATGCATTCCAAATGTAGGAAAATTGGAAAATAACTCTATTTTTACTGAGTTTAATGTGTTCAAGCAAATAATGGGGTTACAGTGCACATGCCTGTGATGGAAAGAAAGTGAAGTGGATGAGTCATCTGGACCCACCAGCACTGTGCTCCCACCACATTCTCACATCACCCCTTTGAAACACCAAATGCTGCTCCTACTAGAGGTTTTGTCACATCAAAGCCATCAGCACTTCCCCATCCAGAGAAAATCAACATTTTTGAGGGTTCAGATTACATCTCTGGGGACTTCCCATTCCACAAAAATGTTAATTCTTGTCACTTTTTCTTCCTCGTATTTCCTTTCCTCCTTTCATTTTTGTCTCAAGATTAAAGGAGGAGCTAAAATATCCAGATTTCCCATAGGATAGAGATTCAGTGCTTTCACACATCTCTCATTAACGCAGCTCTGAATACTCTTGATAGTCTCTAGCAGGAGTGATAACAGGTCACTGACAGCAGGCTCAGTCTGGGGGTTGTGGACTTGTCTAGGATGGGGACAAAAAGAAAAAATCCTTCTAATTCTTTCTTATCTAACCTTGAGGGGTACAAGGCAGATCTTGATGGTGTCCTTACTCCACCACTAGTGTCAGGTAAGGCAGTAAGGTAGGATTTGTTCTACCTGACCTTGTTGAATGGACTTTCGCTCATCTAGCCCATCATTGTACAGCTCCTTAAGAAGTTCAGTTCTGTTCCTCCAGTGCTAGGCAGTGGCTGAAAGTCACCAGGGAGGTGACACCTGGAAATCTATTTCAACATTTTATGGGAACAAGTGTTCACTTTCGAGTCAGACTCTACACTAGGGAGAGGAAGGGCAAACTCAGAAGCTTAAGTGCTGGCACCTGTGAGAAGGGCTGAACACCATAACTTTGACAAAAAGATCTTTTCTTTTCTTTTCTTGGCTGTTCTTACCCCATGTCCTCAATCAAGAGGCAACAGAAGAGCTGATCACTCCGTAAGCCTTTACATCAATAGCCAAGTCCCTTTCATCACTTTGCCCACCAGATGCCAGAACCTTGCCTACCGCAAAGGAAATATCCCCTGGAACAGATCCACATTCCAATGTTATGTTGCTGCTGGGACTATTCTAGGATTGTGATGGGACTATTCTAGGATTGTGATAGGATTATTCTACCTCTAGCTGTTTTATTAAATGTCATGTGATTGCCAGAGAAACCCTGAGGAACAGAATAATACTGGCCCACAGTTTTGAATTTCACCTGGATCTGAGTCAACTACTATAATATATGTAAATGAAGTAGGCAGTGTATTAAATCTATTAAGCCTGGGATATTCTGGGACAAATTATGCTTCCCTCATCCAGCAGAAAGCCTGTTAACTCAGCAATTTCATTAACAGAGAAATGTTACCTTGCCTAGAATTATTGGAGATATTTCCCAAGCTGCCACTTCCATCAACGTGACCTTTATGGAAGAGTCTGGCAGAAGTGACTGTGGACAGACCATGAATGCTCCATGGGTGCCATTCCGGGAGGTGACCTGTTACAACGGAGTATGGCACACAGTGGGGCTCTTCAGTCTTACAGAGCCCTGGGAGAGCAGATCCTCCCAACCCTACTGACAGGATCCCATTGACTGCTGTATTTTACACACTTTTCCCAATCAAAAACCACCTAACCTCTCGGAAAACAAGTCTGCGGTCATCTTGTGCAGTGCTGCCACAGGAATTACCATTCAAAAATAGTTTAAAAAGAGTGCTTCACTTCGAATATTTATTTAGCATATAAATAATTTTACAATACAAATGTAAACCCCTATAAATAAATGCCCCTTTCTGTTAGGTTTCTAATTCTTCTTGCAAAGATGTTCTGATGTCCTGAAGATCATCACTGAGCCACAGACTTCTGCCAGAAAATCCCCAGTTTACATGACACCTTTCTGAAAAAGAGTTTACAGGACTTTACTATAAACACAAATGTTTAGGATTTACTTCAGCTTTTCCCCTTGTGGTTGTGTGGGGTTTTTTTTTCCTTCAATGTAGCAAATAACACCTTTTTTTTAGCTTTTCAAAAGTCACATTCTTAATGCTGGGTACAAAAAAGAAATTATTAGAAGGAATTAGTATTCATCTGCAGATTTGTCTGACTGAGACTAACCACATTTATACATCAACAACAATCTCCAATATTTCCACTAGTTATTAATTGACATCCTTTATATCTACAGAGTTGTATTTCTTTTATTTTCTTTCCTTTCCCTATTAATTCCTTTCCTCGTGCAGATCATTACCTTGCAAAAGGAGTCTACATATACCAGACCTGGAACAGTGCTGAGGCCATAATGGTCTGTTCCATGAGGGCTGATTGCAGGATCACGGTCCTCAGCTGCAGTCTCTTCATGATAGATCTGGAAATAATTTGGGAAGACGCAAGAAGGGAGGTGAGAAACTTTGCTGAGGACACAGGGATTCTCACAGACTGAGAAAAGGTAGAAGAGGATCCCAGGTTACTCAGTGGGGAGATAGATGAGGTGAATCTTGTTGAATACAAATATAATACTTTGTATTAATATACTTAATACAAACAAGTATAAAGTAATGTAAAGAGGCCAGCCAGCTATTTGTACCAGAGGAGTTATAACTTACGCAGTTTAAATACAACTTGTTTTGCAGGAATATGCTAAACAATATGTCCTCGCTGTGCACTTGAGGGCTGCATTGGGGACATGCCCAGCATGGCCTGTTCATAATGTTGATGATTAAGTCCCCGGAATAACACCCGTCTCCTGCACCCCTGTATTCACCAGGCTCCTGATTTTACGGTTTCCACTGCACGCCCACCCCTGACACCACATGCCTGATCACAATTCCTGTCCCTGCTTCCCACAGCGTGGCCCCTCTGCAGGTTTGCACTGCACTGCGTGGTGGGGATTTGACCCATGGGGGACCACAGAGGCCTAGGAAGTGGGAATCAGTGGTTTGCATGCCAGGGCAGAGCAAGAGAGCTCATGCAGCCTTGGGGGTCTGCTTGCAATGGGACTGCAACCTGGCAGCGCTTCCTAGCTTCTCTGCAACCAGATTTGGCAACAGGAAGGTGTTAAATTCTGTCAATACGCTCTGATTACAGCCTGCCATATCCCCAGCCAGAATATGGAGCAGCATCCCATCCCACCTCCCCATCTCTGGAACCCATTTTACCCATTAGCCTGGACTATTTGTGCCTATCCCAGCTTCTCTCCCCTACTCCATGGCCCTGCTCTCCAGCCTGCTTTGAATGTCTCTGCCCTGCCAGGCTTTCCAATGTTTCCCTCCTGCTAGCACCACCCTGCCACACACCAAGATGGGTGCTGCCAGCTACAGAGCAGGAAATCCAGCTGCCAGCCCATAAAGTACTGTTCATTATGTAGAGAGCAGAGCTCTGAAGTTAATCAGTCTGCAGAAGCTGTGGTGTGCCACAGGATTACTTCTCCCCTGCATGGAGAAGGCAGCTGCTCTCTTCACCAGATGACTATCCATCTTGGGATGCTTTGGACTTGAGAAAACTCAAACCAGATGCTATAAAGGTTGTTATACTTCCGCTGGCCAGGCAGCCTCCATCGTGCTGCAAATTACTGCCACGCATGCAGGGAAGGTGGGAAAACAGGTAGGTTGGAAATAGTTTTGCCACCTGTCTCCCCTCCAGTGAATCACTGAGTCAACTGGCAATGGTATTATTAATTATTCAGTACTGTTAAATATTTTGTTCATGTTCATATAAATATAGTAACATGCTGTACTTCACATGAGGAATTTCATTTTTCTCTGAGTGCTGAAAGGAACCTTGAAAGATCATGTAATGCTTCCTGCTTAGGGCAAAAACGAGCTTCATCTAAAACCTTCCTGACAGATATCACATTAGTTTGTCACATCCCATTCCCTTTCTCAGGGTCTGTCTTCACAAACCTTTGACCTGCATGATATAATGGAAAAAGTAATTGTGGATTCTGCCAATATTTTGATGGTCTGCACCTACAGGCAGGACAGTGCCCGATGTGATATCAACTGTAATTTCTGGCAGTCCTCAGCAAGGTTATCCCCCACACCTCACCTGATTTTGAGGGCTGAAAAAGCTGTGTTCCTGGCAGCTACTGGAAAACCACTGAAGTCAGTCTGGACTAAGGAAAGATATGGATTTGGATAGGCTCAATTAAACTGCATTAATGTGAATCCACGTAGGGAAGAACAATGTTCCTAGAATTCTGCAGCTGCAGACAACTGTGTGCCCTGAGACAGCTGTGCACCCTGCAGACAGCTGTATGCCACACCGAGCTGTGCACCCTGAGACAAACATGCACCTTGAGAGAGGTGTGCCCCAGACAGAGCTGTGTACTGTGGAGCCAGCTGTGTGCCATGCAAACACCGGGATAGCCTGCTGACAGCGGTACATCCTGAAGACAGCTGTGTTCCATGTGGACAGCTGCATGCCATACAGACAGCTGTGCTCCCTGCAGACAGCTGTGCACACTGCAGGCAGCTGTTGCATCACAGGCAGCTGGGCCACAGAAGAGCCTTCTGCTCACCACCATCTTCTAGTGTGCCAGCACAGAGGCATGCCAGCAGAGCTGTTTGGCAGAGTTCTCTCCACCTCATTTATGTCAGAATGAGCTGGTTTAGCAAGTGCTAGTTATCAAATAGCATAAGAGAGTAACAGCATGAGCTCAATTTGATGGAAATGGTTGAAGGAGCAGCATCAAAAACTGCTCTGATTGCAGATCGGGGAGGATGGCGACATCTGGCAGAGATGTCTCCATGAAACAAGGCTTCTGCACAGCCTGAATAAGAGCACTTCAGATCAATATTCTCTGGTGCACAAGGGACATATTCCGCCATCCCTGAACATCAGGCAGTTTTAGTAGCACCCAAGGGCTTAAATCACGTGCTTCAAAAACCATCAACAGTATCCAATGAAGACTGCAGACACAAATTCTGCTGCACGCATGCATTTGAATTGTGCATACTTGTTTCCAGTTGCTCTT
>NW_010405312.1:45781-49239 GCF_000710305.1 Buceros rhinoceros silvestris | reverse complement strand
TGGAGGGGAAATGTTTACCTTTCTGATAAATCTTGTTCACCATTTGGCTGCCAAGAAAGTCTTGTACCTGTTATCATAGAGTCACAGAATCAAACACTTAGATTGGAAATGACCTTTAAGATCATCAAGTCCAACCATAAACCTAACCCTAAACCATGTCCTTAAGTGCCACATCTACACATAATGCCCATTATTGAGCAGTAGCATTGATGCTGCTGGAGCTCTGGCCTAAGCTAGCACCTATAACTGTACTCAAGATGACCCTTCAAACTCAAATTTCTATGGGATCTCAGTTCAGCCTTTACATCAGTCTTATAAGCTGCCATGGTGCCAGCAAATGAAAGGGAAGAACATAGACCCAGCCATTTGCTAGCCAGGCTAATGACTCAGGTGATGCTCTTCCAGACAAAACCTACTTGAGCCCACTTGAAGTGTGGTAGTGTCCTGTTACCACTCACTTATCGTCTGTCTGTACCTTTCAAGAGTCTTTCATTGTCATGCCTTTATAGCACACAGCTCCCTCAAGATACTCTTTTCATGTGGCTCACAGATATAGTAAGAGCCACACTCTCTAGATGTGACACTGCCACAACTCCAGCATCACCAAAGGTGCCATCGCCATGCTCCAGCCAGCTGTAGATGGTCTGTCAACTGATCTTGCTGTTGTCGTCGTTACTTGAAGTCCAAGGTCCCACAATTACACAACTCCACACAAAACCTCAACTTGCAACTTGTTTCAGAGGATTTTTTTACAGTTCTTGCATTGCAGAGGAAAAGCTTAGAAATGTGAATTTAAAAGGTACCAGAAGTGTCCTTCTTAAGGATGGAAAATAGCTAGGAGTCTTCCCTCTGCACGTCTGCACTATAAAATTCTGTCCTTTGATTTCTTTCTTTTGCGTTGGTCACAAATACTGCTGAAAGGTATTGGCCTGCACAGCTAGATTTCTCCTCACTTCTAGGACTTCGCTGTAGAGCCATTAATAGAAGCAAGTAACAGGCTATTATTAATAACACACTTCATCAGTTTTCTGCAGTCCCTTTATTATCTAGCTACTTGTAACTGCGTATGTGTCTCTTAGATTACCTGCAAAAAAGTTATATTAGAAAAACTAACCAAACTGAGGAAGTATCAAATCATGTCTGATGGGTGGACTTACTTGTTAGAACACACTCTTTCATTGCTGACTACTACAATCACTGTTTTTCACCCTCCTCTAACCTCACACACATTCATTCCGATTTTAAATATGTTGCTTTTGAATCTCTGTGAGGTCTCGCCTGCCTGAGGTGAGCTGATCAGTCCACAGTGCTCTCTCTGCCTTGTTCCAAGTAAGTGCTGTGGGGAGAGGTCCTCCTCACAAGCGGCTGCCCAGAGTGCTCCCTAAAGCCTGGAGAGGCTGAGCTACCCTCTATGCTCCACATCTGTTTGAAAATGGTCTCTCTGCACTTTTCATTTATTCAGGTTCCTGCCCGTGGAGGGATTGAGGAAGGTGAGATGGGGGAAGGCAGCAATGTCTGCCAAATTTCCATGAGGAAGAAAAGCTCATCCTAGCTTAGATATCGAGCTATGCAGTTGTGCTGCTGCTGATGCAGAGTTAAGCGAGTCTCCCTGTGGGCAAATGGCTGATATTCCCCCTCCCCCCAGCCTTTCCTGCTCGGTATTTTAGGCAGCTCCCTGCATGGCGTACCCTCTCCTGGGCTCCCATCCCCAGGCGCCTGGCTTCCCTTGTGCTGCTGCTGGACACCCGGGACTCCACCTGCACTTGTGGATGCTGCAAGGCAGCAGGGCTCACGTATCCTGCACCCCTCTTGCAAAAGTAGCTGGAAGCCTCCAGGAATGAGCTTGTGAATCAGACTCACAATCCAAATGCATCTCAGTATCTGGGCTGGCTTTAGTCCCTCGATCAAGTGCTCGCTAAATCATTGGAATGCCCTTGGGAAACACTACCTTTAGATGCACTGTAAAGCGCACTTGAATTTGCTGTTTGCAGCTTTGTAGTGCATGTGATGCATTATTTTACAAATTCAAATCTGTCTGCCTCTTCAATAGACCCTTCTCATGGTTATACTTGTGCAAATCTGGAGTAGCTGTTAGAAGAGCTGTCGCTTAAATTACTCTCAGTTTACACAGTGGGATCAAAATTTATTCCACAAGGTTTTGCACTAGATCTAGTTACAAATGATGGGAATGCTGTTTGCAAGAAAAAAAATCTGTTAAAAAAGTTCTTCTGTTTTACAAACAGAGGCCTTTTTAACAGGAAATAAGTGGAGTTCTAGATTGTTTGTTAGGAATGCTTTTAGATGTAGTCAAAGTTTTACTACACTGGCAGTAAAGGGATTCAAACACAACATACAAAAGGATCTTGAGACCAAGAAAAAACTGCGACATATTAGATTGTTTATTGTGAGAAAGCTTAATAATGTTTTAATCCTTCCCTGTATACCTTTAAAAATCATACTGGATGACAAATCTCTGCCTACCTGCTCTGTGTGTGTATGGACAAGAGGGAAGGAAGGGAAAATGTATGTGGGAACAGGGAGGGATACCTGACACATGGGGATAACAAAGTTATACAGAGGTGAAGCCTAATTCAAGAAGGAGAGATTGGTAGAAAACTTGAACAATCAGGGTTAGTTTTTCACAGCTCACCACAGACCTGTTGCCAGCATTATGCTGCCCACATGACATAGAAGTACTTTCTGACCTTGAAAGCCAAGGACTAATAATTTCTCAGTATTCCTCCCACCACCACACAGTGTCACCTTCTCAGTCCCTTTCCACTCTCTACTGATAACCAACTTTTCCTTGCCAGTGTTCACATCTAAATGTTCCCATTCTGGTTTCCCCTGCAGAGATCTACAGAAATATAAACCTGATATTGCAGAAATAAAGCCAGACAGGACCATAGTTCTCCTCCTGGTTTGGTACAGACAGCCCTTCACGGCCTCAGCATTCCCACCAACCCCCCTGGGATGAGCTGGTTTTTAGCCAAATGCTACCTGGGTAAATCCTCTGCATTTTTGGGGACCGCTGTGAAAACCAGTACTTAGTTGTCCAGCACCAAGCTCTGGTTTGTCCCCTTGTCTTCCATCTAAAATTTGGAGCCTGTTTCCCCTAGCTTGAAGGCAAATAGGCTGCTGTGAACAGCGCATCCCACAAATCCTAGTCTCCAGCTCTCAGTCAAGAAAAGTGAGCTGGTAGGAAAGTAGCCAAGTGCTCCACTGTCCCTGAGTCATGTCAAAATCAAAGCTGTGTGTGGAGTGTTTAGATTGAGAAACCAACACGTTATTAAGTAAAAAATATTTCACCCAAAAAGAATCTGGTGCTGGAAGGTCTGTTCCATCTTCCAGATCTGGGATAAGCATCATGCTCAGTGTATGCTCTACATGAGAACATGTTACAAACATGTTGCTTCAGAAAGTTTAAGATTTACAAGTTTCACACCACCCCTCTCCCC
>NW_010405312.1:32069-45617 GCF_000710305.1 Buceros rhinoceros silvestris | reverse complement strand
AACCCCCCCCCCAAAACCTAAAATACCCAAAGCCTTGTCACAAATCCAAGCAAAAATTTTAAAAACTGATCATATTCAAATGCTTTGCATTTTAAACACAGACAGGAGGGTCCTTTAAACCTTTCTGATTTACTTACCCAGAATTTTTCTATAAGTAAAATGAGTTTGGAGAGGAAATATTTTTTTTTCCTGATAAATTCCAGGAATCCCATTTTAATGGCATTTTTCAATTCTGCCAAATATACATACATAGTTTTAAGTGTGGCCTCTGTAATCTTATCAAGCCATCTAGCTATCTGACATGATGGATGGAAAGCAGGAACATTGTATTTACTTTCCCATTGAAAGGAAAGGGCCAAATTTTGCTCCCATTCACAGCACTGCAAATCCACTGTTATTTTCCTTTTACTGTATTTGAGAGTGGAATTTGGCCCTTAGGGTTAACTAATGCCAAAGGCAAATCATTTGCTTTGCTAATGAACCAATGAACTTCCCTTCTTTGCAGCTACACAAACAGCAATCACTTCATTACACTTTCAGAGAGCTGGATTTTTCTAGAGAAAGAAAATATAATTAAGCAGTGTGATAATAATCGTGCCCTGGAATAGCTCAGTGTTTTTCATAAAATTACCTGTATCTGAAACAATCAGATTATTCCATTACTGGGTGCTGTGTAGATAAAAGGCCTCTGCCTAAGATCAGGGTTAAGTCAGAAAGTTTCCTAACAAAGACCACTTTGTATCTGAAGGCCATATATATACATGTCTGTGAATATGCATATGATTTCTGAGATATATAGAATCAAATAATCATGTAATGCTTCGGGTTGAAAGGGACAATCAAAGGTCATCTAGTCCAACACCCCCTGCAGTGAGCAGGGGCAGCTTCAGCTAGATCAGGATGTCCAGAGCCACATCCACCCTCACCTGGAATGTTTCCAGAGATGGGGCATCTATCACTCTCTGGGCAAACCCGTGCCAGTGTTTCACCACCCTTATTGTAAAAAATGTCTTCCTTACATCTGGTCTAAATCTCCCCTGTTTTAGTTTAACACCATCACCCCTTTTCCTCTTGCAGCAGGCTCTGCTAAAAAGACTGTCCCCATCCTTCTTACAAGTTCCCTTAAAGTACTGAAAGGCTCCAATAAGGTCTCCCTGGGCCCTTCTCCAGGCTGAACAAACCCAACTCTCTCAGCCTGTCCTCACCTTTGCTATACGTATTATTTTTTGACCCAAAGAAATGTACATATGCTAACAAAAAAATGGACCAGTTTCAAATCTCTTGATGCAGTATATCTTTATTTCATTGGCCAAGATGTATCTCAGTACACTCAGCTAAATCCAAGGTAGGGTTATTCTCAAATACATTTTTAAGATTTATTATTTGGCAGTAAAGATCACTTTTAGACACTCAAGACAGCCTTTCTGAATTTCACTGAAGTCTGAGATTGCTCACTATACATAGTATTAAAATCTGAATATTTATGACTAAATATTAGAGAGTTCTACGCTCCAAATCCCTTTTGTTAAGCATTTTAGCTTAAGTGTCTAATCATTATGAATACCTGAGCCAATGAAAACCTTCATGATGCCCTTGCCAGAGCTGTCTGCTTTCTAGCGCTCTGTGAAATAAACCTGTCTTTTGCCAAGTGAGTTTTCAGAGGATCCTTCGTGTTCTTTAATGAGAGAGTTGTTAACTAAAAGAAGGTAATTTCTTCTACAGAGAAGTTTTAGAAGCTGATTTTAACATTCTGTTTAGGTGAGAAACTCCAAAACAAAACATCTCAAAAATACTTAAACATGCTTAATTTAATGATACCAGTTCAGAGAGAGATTCATTTTTCTTTTTGAAAATAACTTTCCAGAACACCTTTTCTTTAAAACTTACCGAAGCATTTTGAGTCTTAAAAAATCAAAATCAAAATGAAATGTTCTGTATCCTTTCACATACATTGCTTAAGCAATCCCAAATTTGTCTTTGTTTGATTCATTTTAGAATAGAATTGTTTTTGACACCTCATGCTGAATTTCCCATAAGACACAGAAGCCAGATCCTTATTCATCCACAGACTTAAATTGAACAGTATATGATTTCTAATGAATGAAATCTAGCTTTTGGCACAGAATCACTGAGAACACTCGAGTGACACAGTGTAATACTAGAAGTTACTTCCTTTTTTTCTCTGCTATCACTAGGTATTTGCCTCAAAGAGAACCTCTTTTGGTGGAATGCATGTTTGTCTAATCTCATGTGTATTTAAATGGGCAGAATACATTCCTTTTCTTACTAACAAAAGACAGTTTTCCTGTCAGTTGATCTGGGTTTTTTGGTAGAGAAATTAAAAAACTTCCATAGATTCTTCATGAAAAAACTCTCATTCGATTACTTGCTGTGACTACAGGGTGGGATCCATCCCTTCAGAGTGGGAACAGTCTGAGAGATGGGCACAATGCTTTGCAATGCTTCGCTGCTGCTGGGTAGACCCTGGCACAACACAGCGCTGCACCAGCACCTATGTTCCTTCCCACAGCAAAGCTCCCCAGGACACAGCTGGAGGGGCTCTGGGAGGCCAGCAGTGCTCCATGGCTCTGAACGCAGGCTCTGTGTCACAGCTGACCTCCAAGTACGCCCTCGCCTCAGAGGCTTGTCTGAAGATAACACGCTAACCAATAAGAAGTGTTCAAGTTAGGGCAGCCCTCCATCCCTGAGCATTTATCAGTGCTCAGGGTGCTGAGTGTTATTTCTGGCAGGAAACAAAAAGACCCCAGTATAGTTATACTTTACATTTTTGCTTCACTTTTCCCATCTGCAAAGAACAAGCAAAACTCCTTTCGCTGAACACAGCAGAATGGAGTATCTCTGATCATAGCCCCAGTCCCTTTCCAAGAAGCCCTGTGCATAGGTGGCCCTGCCTTTTTCATTGCTCTCCAGGCCTCAACCCAAAGCTTAGGTATTGAGATATAGCCTTGTTTCGTTCTCTCCCAGCTTCTCTCATTCTTATTGTGCTCATGTATGTTATATGCATACAGTGAAAAGGACCAGAAGACCTAACCACCTTGGTCCACGCTCTGCACTTGCAACAGCATGGCAACACTGGGTAGGTACGCAGAATAATTTCCCCTGATATTTACAGCTTTTCTTATTACCGTATTAAAAAAGTGTCAATCTCTGGCATAGAGACAGGACTCCTCTCTCCAAAGGATATCAGTATGTTTCTTCAGTACAGCTTATATCACTCAGTGTACGCTGATCACAGGGCCTCTTGAAGTTTTCAACGTGTGTAATTTACACAGGTGGTTACACTCTTCTTCAAGTGGCATCGCCAAGTAAAACCTGGGCAGTGAGCATGCTGTCCCCTTCTAGGGGTCAGTGTGACAGCCTCTCTTTCACAAAGGCTGCCTGCAGAACTCCGCTCGTGAGACAGGGTGATGTCTTCACTCCACACGTGCGTACATGCAGTTCCCACCGCTCATTACTCGTCTAGTAGCATCATACATGCTGGCCTTGATCCAGCAAAGTACTTAACCACATGCCTAGATTTAAGTAGACAAGTGACTGTGGCTTGCATTACAATTTCAGGCTAAGCACATGCCTTAGTGTTTTGGTGAACTAAGGTCACAGGCAGTACTTAGGAGCTCTCTGCTCTATCCACTGTAACCTCTGCCTCAGATGTTGACATATATTCTTCTGTTCTGGATGTCTGAAGCTTGCAGGAAGACTTTGAAAAATCTGTATTTGCCCAATGGACTTATGAATGACCAGGTTATTTATTCCCTGGAAACAATCTCTCGGAGGTGAAAACAGAAAGGTCAGGTGTGGGTATGAATTTTTCAAGCTAGTTCTATTGCCCTTGCAGAGTTTATGCCTTCTGATTGGCTCTACTCTCAAGACCAGACACATTTTTGAGACTGAAATAGTAAAATTATTCTCTGTAAAGAAATTCCTTCGCCTAACGACCTTCTTGCAGTCACCATACCTAGACCAATAGGCTGCCGTCAACAGAGGGTCTAGTCATCTTCTTTTCATAGCATGGCCGAGAGCAGGACAGAATTGTAATGGCAGTTCCAGGCTCCTGACAGCTTCCAGATTTTGTGTTGCAAAATATTCTTCGGCCATTATTTGTTTTATCTTTGTGTCATCCTTGGGAAAGCAAAGCTGTTTGGCTCTCTGCTTGGGTTAGTATCACTCTTCTCTGAGCAGACCCACCCACACAAAGTCTGCTGTAAATTGCACCCTCATGAGCAATGCTTGGCTGAGGTGATCTAAAGAGCAAACTCTGGACACCAGGAGGGGCCTGACACAAGGCAGTAACGAAATTTGATTATTCCTATATCCAGGCATACTCATCCCTGCCAAGAGGCATCTCAAGACTCCCCCGGGGGACTTGGGAGCGATGAAACACCCATTTGTTCCCTGGCAGCATTTCCCAACAAAGACTGGCCAAGGTAATGGACCGTGCCAGCCACACTCCTTCCTAGAAGAGCAGTGAAAAGGATCGCATGTGGACCACAGCTGACTGAGAGTCAAATTCCAAATGAATCCAGCTAAGGGATGGAAACTGTTAGACCTATGCAACCCTAGCAGGAGATCTCACAGACTGAGTCCAGCTGGTCTTAGCCCCCTTAGTGTGTTACTATCAGCAGTGTAAATGTTGCTGGACTCCTGAGCATTAGGATTTTGCCTTCCTGCCTTTTCCCAAGCAGCCAAATATCTCTGTTCTCAAGCTGACTGATGGACTCTCCATCACCTCTGTCTGCCTCCTTTTCTACCTGGAGGTGGCGAAGAGACTTCTACAAAGCACTTCTAGTGCTTAGGTCCTTCCCTTCCTGGTGACAGCAAAGCCCAAGAAGAAACTAATTGCACCCTATTACCTCTCAGTACGAGCATTCACTGAGCCATATCTCCTTTCTCTCTGGCATTTCATATCCTTAATACAGGCACCTCTTTCAGCGATGTTTCTCACTGTTCCATGTCTGTACCAAAATCCCTGTCCTTCACATGTGAAGTACTACGAAAACTTCTGGGTTTATTTTAGAAGCAGGCATGTATCAGTTTGCTTCTTGAAAGGAAATGCTGATTCTATGTAGACCAGCTGCCCAAGTATTTGTCCGTAGATACATACTGGGATGTATGTGGATGTAGTGCACTATAAAGAGATTGGGATTCTTTTCAGATGTGCCTAAACTGAGCACAACCCTAAGCATGGAGCAGCTCTGCAGCCTTGAGGTTTGAGAGAAATACCTGCAGGCACAGTTGGGACCAGCTAGATGAGGGACTGATGTCAGGACAGGCACCATACACAGTTTTAAAGCCCAGGAGGCATAAGCCTACCCAAGACCTTGTAAAAAATGCCAAATCTATTTCCCCACTTCTGGTGCCACTGGAATACAAAGTAACCATCATGCAGTGAAATTCTGGCTGTGCGCATGTATGTGAATGGTGTCTCCTGAGAAAATCCCAACTTCCCAAGGCAAGAAAAAAGGATTTGTCTAATCCATATGACCTCTTGAATGAAAGCAGCTCTGCCTTAACTCAGGAAGGGTCATTCTGGTTTGATTTCAGGACAGCATGAGCAAAAGCATCATGGAGATGTCTCTAGATATATTTGCAGTGTATTTTTTGTGACTGAATAGAGATACAGGTATAAATACAGATACAGCTATACATATAGATTTTGATATAGATATAGCTGATGTATATGGGTATCTCTCTGTGTCTGTGTGCATGTAAGTGAATGGGGAGATTTCACAACAGATCTGTATGGAAGAAATCTTTCTCTTATCTCCATTTGGAACTTAACCACTGCCTAAATGAAGACAAAAGTAATTTTTTCTCAGAATTCAGGTGGGAGAGATATTCAATCCTTAAGGGGAAAAAAAAAAAGGACATTTAATATCATTCAAAACGTGACTTAGAGATGACAGATGAATTATATTGCCCCAGGACAGGATTGAGGGACAACAGTCAGGAGCCAGCAAGAAGCTGCACAGAGCCTTGCAGGGCTGCTGCAACTCTCCTGGAGATAAAGATGTCTCCAGAGCAGCCACACTGGTGATGGAGATGGCTGTGAAAAGTGTGATTTAAGTTCTGATACTCATTCCCTGTTTTTAGCAACTGGACAAAAGTTAAATGAGGTGCAGCAGCAAGGCATCGTAAAAATACCAGTGCAGTCTCCTAGTTTTTCTCCCAAGCAGGATTAGCATGTGTCTCTGCAGAGTGCAAAGCTCATGTGTGGGGACTGGGTAATCCCAATAGAACTGGTTAATGAACAGAAATGATGAGGGAATGATTAGAAAACATCTGCTTCCCTGTCGTATCCTGCACTATCTGCATTCCATCTGGTTTGGCTGGACATAACTTTTACTATAAATGTCTTGTGTATCATTCCCTTTGGGAGTCAGCTTGGTTTTAAAAGTATATGACAAGTGATGGAGGGAAAGCGGATAAATAAATCTGTTGTGGTGATTGCATTCTGTATTACTAGCACTTGAACCCTTTGGAGGGAAAGCATTTATTTGCTGAGTTACCTTACTGAATGAAATAATTTAATCTGCTTGGGGAATTACGATTTATTTATCCCAAATAATGTAAAAGGTCATTCTTCATTGGGCCTATAAACTGGATCATTCTGTTGGCAGCAGCTGCTGCTGAGCTATTAATGTTACTGGTAACATGAGAAAATAAATAAATAGAAATGTCCCCAAAAAAGCTAGGAGAACTATAGACATAGACGTAAATCAATGTGTGTGAAAATGTAGTCTTGCCTCTGCAATCCAGGATTTATACTCCATTGTTCCAGTGCCCAAGGGTAACAACCTGATGGGAAGCGGGCAGGTCTGCTGTCCAAGCCTCAGCTATGTCTTGACTAGTGCAACCAAGACAGCCTGAGCAGTGCCCTGGGATGCCCACCTTGCCGTCTGCAAACCCAGGGGCTCTGACTTGAGCCTACAAGAACCCAGGGCTCCCCAAACGCAGCCCCTGGGTCAGGAGTGTGGGGAATAGGGATGGACTGGTAGGACTGCAAGGTAATTCAGGGAAGTGACAGGGAAGCAAGCAGGAGGCAGAGGGGGTTAGACTGCTGAATCTTCAGTCCCAGACACTGGGGTGGGCTCAGTGGCCATACCCACAGAGGCCTGGCTCTAAGGATGGTATGGGGAAAGCCCGCCAGAGCTCAGGGAGCTGAAGGGCTGGAGTGCCACGTGTTTTCCCAGCAGAGCAGCATATCTCCTGTGAGAGTTTTAACAGTAAACTGTATATCAGAGCTAATCCTATTAGCACTCTTCCCTTCCCTATCCCCCCACAAAAGCATGTGTTTAGAGAGGACAGACCCTGCACTGATCAAGTACTTTACTGCCTCCCTTCCTGCCAGGCAGCTGGGCATGAAGACAGCCATGTGAACTTCCAGATGTCGGATTTTAATTCTGAAATAATCTGCTGCGCAAATACTCCATTCCTTGCCATCAGCGAGGGAAAGGATTATTTATCTTCTTCAGAAGTTTATTACTCTCCTGGTTATAGTTTTTCCTTGGGAAGTGTGGGCTGACCTAGGAGCTGGGTATAACGTTGTACCTTAGCCCAAGGTGATTTCTAAAGAGCAGTCCAGAAAAGTTATGGTATATCTTGACTGGTCACTGTTGCCTTATGATGTCACCTTATGTTTTTCTGTTTGGAACCAAGGAGAAAAATAAAGGAAGGCTGAAATATGCACTTTTTTCTAGCTAGGTGAAAAAAATAAAATGAATGGGAATATTCCATCCTAAACCTCATATTCAATCCAAACCAAAAATGCTCCATTTGATAAATGTTAAAACAAAATATTTCCAAATAAAAGTTAATTCTTATGGGAAGGTGAAGCTACATTTTCAAAATTTCCCATGCATTTTTTTAATCTGAAACTTCCCCTCTGCTTTAAAAACCTTTAAAAATAATTCTGTTCCCTCTGTAAAACTTAAAATTTGCCAGGCTCACCAAAAATCCACGACACTTCAGCACGCACTCAGAAGCATCTAACTCCTGCAGTCATTGCTTCATTTCTCTCATAAATGTCGCCATCTCACACACACACTTCATAGTGCTATCCGGAAGTGAAATTCAAGAGACCTACTTCAGTGGCTTACAAGAAGTGATTATCCCAGGCTATCTGTGCTCTTCAGAAGTCACACTTCCTCAGCTCCCTATCTCCCCAGCTGGGCTGGAAGTCAGGCTGGCTCTGGCGAGCCCCTTCAAGCATCATTCCCCGCGCACGAGCAGCAGCCGCAGTTGTCTGTCTTCTCACACAAGAAAATTTTTCTACATCAGCTTTGCTTCTCTCTGTGGTATCAGGAAACAGGAATGTTTGTGGTTATGTCTGGCAAAAGCTAGTGCTGGAGGAACAGCAAGGAGTAGGCAGTCTGGGTTTATTGCAGATAAGCATGAGGAGTTGTACTGATTAACCAACGTTTATCCAAGTTATTCCAGCTTCTACAGTGAGCAGAATGAAGCTGCAGATCTCTCAAGATCGACTTTCTCCAGAGTTTTATGATTGGTCTGGAAATGATACAAGGGGAATCATATCCTAGCTAAAAGCAAAAATCCGTGTAAAATATACTTCATGTTTCTGAAAAGCTCAGACTCCACAATTCATAGGAGTGTGAATGCTGTTAGAGGACTCTGTGTGCCTACACTGACCTACAAGGACAGCAGCAAGTTGTTGAGCAAATGCAGAGGAGGGAAGACAGAAAACTGAGCATTTTGAACCTTAGCTGACTTACAGAAATAAATTCAGAAGGGAAGAACCTGAGCTTGCCAAATTGCCTGAGACATCTGGGCCAATATCCCGACTTCAGTTATATTCAGAGCCAGGTGCTCCTAAGGAAGAGAGAAACTGCCCGCTGGGGAAGTTGCTTTCTGATTTACTTTATTAGCAGTTCTCTGCCAATGTATTTTATAACTTTTCCCAAACTCTTGTTTTTGAAACTGTATGAATACCATTGTGAATATTGCCTTAGCTTTGAGGAACATCCTATTTTACTCTGAACCTCTCTAATCTCCAGGCCTCAAAAGCCTCATATTTATTTGCAACATGTGGAAAAGCCATTCTAGTTACATTCAAATGTTATGAGTCAACTTCATAGAGTATCTCTGTGCATCCAGGATATTCCTGTGTTAGAAGACACAGCAACAGAAGCTCTGTGATGATCCAGCTTCTACACAACCCTGATAGTCCTGTCTACTTCCATAATATCCCTGGTTTATTATCTCTGCTGTAAAGAGAGTCCCACTATTTTCGATATCTTCTTGTCCAACATGTTTTCCTAGGCTGTAATCTCTCTTCCTGCCTCTAATCACACTTCTGTTTCCAGAGCTTCCTTTTGGGATAGGTTCTCCACTGATACATGCAATAGCTTTATGCTGTTGACTGGATTATTCTCCATCCTATCAGCAGTGCTGAAAGCAGCAATCCGACAGGCTCTGGACATCGAGCAGCCCTTTCTTGCCACTGCGTTGGTACTATCTGCCTGATGCTTTCCTTTCATTGTAAGAAGTACACTCTAGCCTAAATCTTTTCTGCTGTGACTACATGAAATCAGTGTGAAGCCAGTGTAGCAAAACCCTTGGCACAGATAAATTTTAAACTAAAAGCATGCTTCCTCCTTTGGTAGCATTGTACCATTCAGAAATGACTTGAAGGGCTTCGAGGAGACCTCAGAGACTGGGCCTCCATGAGAGGCACACTTGTTTTGCAGCAAGGGTAACTTCTTTTAAGGCCATCCCTGTTTACCCACAACAGATTTTGTCAGGAATGTGAGTTCTTCCACCAATGGATGGGGTGTGCAACCTTCAACATGAATGAGATTATATCAAAATAAAGATGCCTTACTTTGACACAGCATATCCCCAGCTATCTACTGGAACTAACCATCCAGCTCAAAAGTGCATTTCTACAAGGAAAACAAGGTACAGAAATTGTGTGAGATGTGCACTACTTCCATTTTCTCTTAAAGCAACATAGTTGTAAGTTAGACAAATCCTGCACTAATGAAGTTGTGCTTTGTGTCTGTGTTTGGGAAAGGAATGATGGGTAGAGGAATTGGTTGCATGATGTTTGCTATTTAAATTAGATTTTGACACTGGACAAAGATGAATGTGATTTTACACCTCCCTCGTATCCTCCCTCCCTTGTATTTCTTTTTTGTATTTTACTGCTCTAGGGTTTGTTGTTTGGGTTTTTGGATTGTTTGTTTTGTTTTGTTTTTTAACCAAAATACAAACCCTGAAACTTTTTATTCAAAATACTTGTAATAATCCACTCATTTTTTTCTTTCCCTTTCCATGAGTAACCTTGAAAAACAGAAGAGAGGAAGAAGACTGCAATTTTTTTTTTACAAAACCAACTGATACTTTTATGAAATGTAATTGACTTTTCCCTCTAGATCCCAAGGAATATTTCAAAGACAACAGGTGAGACAGATATGGGGGAGATCTGAAATCTTTTCTAATCATTCAACAAAATATTGAGCAGGTCCCAGATCTCCTCATCGTCACACGATTTCTGCACCAGCTATCCCTGACCTGAACCTCATCAAACACAAGAAGTAGGGGTGGGGAGCACAGACTCTGCCAGAGCTGAGTGGTCTCACTTGCCAATCACTGCATACTTTAACCTCTGCCTTCTGGGGTGACCTGCTAAAAATAAATGAACAAGTAAAATAAAATTATTTTCAGGGGAAGAAGGTACAGTCTTAAATCCAGGAAAAATTTTGCAGTAAGTTAAAAATAGCACTTCTAGACTGGGAATTGGCATGCTGAAATCAGGCAAAAAAGATTAAGCTAGAGACTGGAAGCAGCATTTGCATGCAGCCTTGTCTGCAGCTTTTGTTACGGTTGATGAGACCCCTCAGAAGGCTGTTCCCAGCCTGCCAGAAGGTGGGCAAAGCACTGCTGAGGGCATGGGTTTCCCTGCTGCAGGCAACTGGCTCCTTTCAGGTGGCACAGCCAGCCAGGAGTCCCCACAGCCGGTGGGGTACAGAGTCAACATGCCAGACAAGCAAAGGGGTTTGCAGAAAGTGTGTGTATCACCCACCCCTTCACCCTGTTACCTTCGGCTAGCTCTGCTGGCTGGAGGGGAAGGCTGCCCTTGGGCACCATGGGGACTACAACTGCTTTAAAGTCCCGGTTAAAGTTAACTGTGTCACCACCTGCTTGATTTCCCCAGGGTGTAAGGTGATACACAGCCAGCGCAGATTATTTCCATCTGCTGGAGCTGTAAGGAGCAGGAGGCCTTTATGTTTTATTTACAAGGCTGTGTACTCAGGGAAACCAAGTGGCTGGAGCAGTCCTCCATGAATGGAGATGTTGTATTGTGTTGTATCTTGTTCCCAGACAGCAGTGTGTCCATTCTCACAAAGACTGGGGTTTTGCCCCAAAAGATTTTCCTATCAGAAAACATAGTTTGAAGTGAAAGCAACATTTGTGGGGAGGCAAGGGGGATCTGGCTTCAGTGACAGATGTTCTTCAATATACCAGGGAGATGAAGTGAAGCAAAAAGAAAACTTGCCTTCACTTGAGCTTTGGAGCAAATTTAAAGTTATTTTGTTTCAAAACATTCATTTGAGATGGAAAAATCTGCTCTCATCAATTTTGCTTGATCTTTGTTGAGAATATCTCAAAAAAATGCTCTTTCCATATCCCTAATTCAATTCTTCAAAATTCTTTTTGCCTCTAAAATGTTTTAGTAATTTGGTTTTCTGGTTTTGTTCAAACAGGAAGCAAACTGTAAAGCAATTACATTTCCCACAACAGAATCAGTCTTCCTCTTGGCCACTGCTAGCAGAAGGACGTAGAGGTGGGTGGCCCAGACCAATACAGTGGCTCTGAGAAGACCCTCCAACTCAAGCTTTGCTGAGGTAGAGCTCTTAGCCCTCAGACAGTCAAGCTAAGAAATACACTTGTGTTTCATTTAGAGAGTTCAAGACAGACCAGCTATAAAGTGATCATTGTGATTTTCTCTGGCTCCTTTTTACAGTAGGAACCAAACTAAGCTTCTAGCCCAGATTCAGTCCCAAGCTTCATTTCAGAATTGTTTGGAGTTGAAAGTTCAGTTTAGACCTGAATCTAATTTGTAACCCCTGCCTGCTCCATCAGAAATGCCTGCACGTCCCTGCAGCCCCAAAGTAGTCCACTCCTTTCTGGTGCCAGCTAGGAAATCAAACTCAGACCCAGCCCTTGTCAGGGCTTGATGAATGGGCTTGCTACACAAAACATGAAAAAGAGAAGGATCTGGGATCATGGAACTTGACAGGCAGATGGGAGTCAACTCCTGGAGGATGTGGCAAAGGCCCTTGGTAACAGGAATAGCTCTGTCACCTTCATTCCTTGATTGAGAAAGAAAAACTACTGGAACAGGTGATGGAGGAGGGAGCAGCCGATGGCCACTGTGGGAAGTAGTGGAGCCAGCTGCAAATGGAAGGAGACATTTGCTGGTGCTTCTTTGCAAGGGACCCCAACCAGCCCCAGCAGGACAGGAACCGGTTCCTGTGGGAGAGCTGCACTTGGGAGAAGAGAGGGATTTACCCAGCAGCACAAAGTAACTCCCGGCTTTGCTTCTGCTCTCTTGCAAGTATGGAATGAAGTCTGGAAGATCATTACACATCTTAGCAAGCAGGTCTTCTGCTGAGTGGTGACATTAACAGTTGGTTACACTACCAGCTGCCGTGCTGATGACAAACACTGCCATGCCTTTCACTAGCCATGCACGAGCCTGGGTTGCCTGTTGCCTTATGGTACAAATCCTCCTCTTGGAAACCTCTGCCCTTGGGCTATGCACAGCCCAAGGAAGCAGACAATGGTGTGGGAAGGGACAGTGAGGGAGGAGAGAGCAGTCAGACTCCTGGAGCCATCTATCTGCATCTGCATCTGCATCTGCATCTGCATCTGCATCTACATCTGCATCTCCATCTCCATCTCCATCTCCATCTCCATCTTCATCTCCATCACTTACCTGCCTCAGGGAACAGTGTAGCCTCCTCTGCCCCTCTAATACAAAGGCTTGAAAAAATGGGGTAAAGGAAAGGAGAAGGTTGTTTTCAACCTGGAAATGACTGGTATTTGCTGCTGCTTGAGATGGTCTGTCTGTCTATTGGCTTGAGTGGTTTGGATGTCTGTCCTATGCCATGATGGCAGATCGAGCAGTGCTCTGCGGTTGTGCTTTGCACCATTCATCATAGATAAGCCGCTCATGTCCAAATCAATGTTATCACTGAGGGCAAAACCCAGAGCATTTGTGCCACCCAGCTTCCATGGTCCGTCTCACCTCTGACACTAGATTATCCAGATGAGATGTATCCTTAAATAGAGACACCTTGAAATTAGTCTGCAGGCTATTGTATGTGCTTCTTTTACCTCAACCCTCTTCCCATTAAGCACCAGTTTGAAAGACATTGCAAGTAGCATTTCTGAGTGCATTATTTTGCTGGCACTCCAATGGATATTGGCCAACCACCAGAGCTGGCTGGTAAAGAAACTGTGGCTTGTTTTTTTTTGCTCTCTTCCCCACCCAAAATAAAAGAA